>NC_135502.1:68028425-68232312 GCF_052857255.1 Amblyomma americanum | reverse complement strand
ATGTCAAAGAGGTACGCGAGACTCCAAAAATGGAGAGGAGAACTACTCGTGTCTGCAAAAACTAGTTATAAGGGATGAGAGGAGTGGGAGTGGGGGCGAAGGAGGTGTTGGAAAGGGGGCGGAGTTGGATGCGTTTCTTAATTATGACATCGAAGCACGGGAGCGCGGCTGTTAATTAACGAAGTCGACAGAGCACCCCGAGAGGGGCGACGCGTCGAGCGGGAAAATTAAGGAACCACCCTCGTGCGAGCAGAGAGCAGGCGCCGACGGCCCCAGCGACTTCCCGGCTTACGCGCGCAGACCTTGTTGTCGACTTCGGAGCGCGGCTGTGCGCGCTTAGCTCAAGTTGTCCCTCTTGCGCATCGGCATCATCTCGTCGCGACGGTGCACGCTCCTCTTCCTGCGTTCTTCATTTCTTCCTGCTCCGCTATTCTCTGTTGTTGTTGTTGTTTTTTTTTCACCTGCGAAGTTGTCTAGCTTCTGTAGCCGAGTCAAAGCAGGCATGGTCGAGGTGCACGTGTCGCTCCACGCGGTTTCTCAGTTTCTCAGTAACTAGCGCGACGCAGTGAGGCGCTTGCAGTGCGGCCGCGCGGTATTAAAGCCCCAACGCACGGCTCCTGTCAATCACGCGACGACACGCGAGTGCTTTGCTCGAGGTTGAAGATTTGCACGTGATAACGCGCTCGAGCGCACGAGTAAGAACTTGCGCCTTGCAGAGAGTCTCGAGAGAAGAGTTTAGTTTCCCCCCCTTCCTTTGTTTTGGAACGAAGCGTTTGTTCTACTCTCGGCGTTCAGAATATTCCGACGAGAGCGCAAAGCGTGACAAGAGTTCGCGTAACGGTGCTTCTCTCTTCTTTATTCTGGTGGAAGCAGCGTTTACTGAAAGGTAGAACCTGAGTTGCAGCAGTAATATAGTGGTATAGCATGCAGAGGATTGCAGTTCAAAGTTTATTGAAAAATATATACAAAGCTGGCGTTTACAGAATGATACAGAAATAGATCTCAGAGTTGAGCACTGTAGTGGGACCTCTGACCGTAGTGTAGTCCCAGCTTAGTCCCAAAATTGAGCGCAGCAACTATAGCACATTTAGTGTAAGTAGTAGTACGAGGGGTCGTAATACTGACAGTATCGCCTGCAGTAGTTGTAGCTATAGATCAGTATTGGCATTTACAAAGAAAAATGCTCTATAACAGCAGTACCAGTAAAACGACTAGCAGTGTCTTAATACGACCGTTTTGGGGTGTCTTGCGGCCGATTTTCTGAATTCTTTTCGGTAGATACCACTGAATTCCAGTTTTCCACGACAACTGCGTAAACCCTCCAAATGACCGGTGTAAAAACGCTTACGTGTGGTTCCACCTCATCTCAGTCGTCGTAGTGGTTACTGCAGTCATCCACTGCCCGTGGTACGCAAATTTTCATAATCATTGGTACGTTGGATACCAGTTGCAAGGCTGCATGTTCTACCAGTGCAGATTTGGCGATTTGGTACTCTACAAGCTCCTTCACTCTCTTCACTTGTCCCTCCTGAAGAGTAACAAGCGAGTTCCTCTTCAGGTCGCCGTGAGACGAACGTGCATAGACTGCGCCCCAGTAAGAAACGGCTTCCGCTTCGAACTGTATACGCGCGCTGCCCGCTCCAAAAGAATGAGCCTTTCAAAAAGAATTTGTACGCAAGCTCCGCTCTGAGCGTCGACAAAGGGCAGGAGCAGCGAGGAATGCATTAGTCGGCGGCAACGAACACTGCATGTTGAACGAGAGCAATCTCGCTGCGCCGCCTGAGGAATTACTGTTCCCAGCTGTGCACATGTCTCCGGGAGGACACAGGCGCGCTGCAGTGATTTCCTGCAAGCTGGGGGGAAGGGCGGTGGGAGGGGAGGAAGGGAGCAGAAGGGTGGAAGAAGGGGGCAGAAGAAGAGAGGGTGGACCGCCCCGTCACGTCTGCGCGCCACCGAGGGCGTTTGGCTTTGACGTCCAGTTGCGCACGCGAGCAATGTAATCGCGCGGTGGGGTCGTCGCGGCACAGCCGAGGAGAAGACGACGTCGCCTTCCGCGCAATCTAATTTAAGCAGACCGTTAGCCCGTTGGCCTCCGCAGGAATCGATCGGGTCGAAAAGCACACCCATTAAACTCGACCCCCCCCCCCTTTTTTTTTTGCTTCGTGGTTGTTGGACAAAGAGGGGGAGGGGGGTACTCGGCTGTCGCTGAGGCTTTCTTTTGTCAGTCTTCACTCTCTCCCTCTGCCGCGGCTGACAAAGGCGCCTGCGGACCCGGGGGCTTTGTTGGCGGCGAGGTCCCGGAGTTTGGGCGTCGATCGGGCATGTGCGGCATTCCCCTTGGCTCGAGTATAGGTCCCCCACACTTGCGAAATGCGCGTCCTTCTAGGAGCGCGAGTCTGCGGTGGCTCTCTGCTAATGAGAATAGCACAGCAGCTTTGTCCCAATTCACAATTTCACCAGCGCTGCGACTAGGAACAAGAACAGAGAAGGAAGACAAGGACAAGCGCTGTTCTTCCTTCCTTCCTTCTCTGTTCTTGTTCCTAGTCGCAGCGCTGGTGAAATTGTGAATATGTACCAACTAGCTCAAACCACCATTTTACTACAGCTTTGTCCCTTTTCCCTTTCTTTTTCCTCGTGTTTTATGTCAGCCCTTCACGGCTTGGACGGAGCATTGCAAGAGTGGCTGTCTTTGCCACGCGTCGATAGAAGGGGGAGAGTGCGAGCCCCGTCTGAGCATAATTCGCCGTGAAACAGCGCACCGTAAAGAGAGACAGCTGCGTGAGGCAACCAGTGGGCTCGTCGCGGTCGGTCTATACTCCGACGTGCTGCATCGACCCGTGCGTGTAGAGCAGCACAAGTAGGAATTAAGCTCCGGTGACCGCAGATTCTTCTGTTCAGCGAGTCAAGTTTCAGAGTTCGATCCTCACGTCGGAGTCACGTCACGAAGCCTGCGAGTAAAGAAGAGTTGGATATCGATGCACCCATTTCTGTAATGAACACGCCTCATGCTAGCAAGCAGTGTGCTCGAGCATCCTCACGAAGCACGCTGACGTGACCCATCGCAGGCACAGAAATAAGAGCAGAAAAGGGACTCGCGCAAGGCATAGTAAGACCTTGAATAAACTGCCCGGCGCGTTTCTTCACTTACAGGTTTCGCAACGCTGTTGGAGAGCGGAGTTTGCGCGCTAGTCATCCCCCTGCAATGTTCCTGGGTCTTGGAAACATCCACTAGAGCCTTAAGAAGGAAGAGAACTTGAAGTTAGGTGAAGGTTCTCCTCGCGTACCAGTTTCAACACCACCTTGTCTGCGACTACAGCTCAGGAAAAAAACAAAGAAGGCCTCTTGGACGTGCGGGACGGTATTATTCGTCATTTTTAATCATCGTGACAGGCTTAACAATACGAAAGCATGAAGAGTTTTATTTTCAGTCGCCCTTTATCATGATGCTACTACACCCGCTTCTCACAACTTCTTCATGGCCTATTCTCAATTCGCAAACTCAATTCCTGTCGCGCACATGAAGCGAGAGGTTTCTGAAGCGAGAAGATAGAAATGGTTGAACGAAGAAGTGTACTTTAAGAAACAAAAAGTGAAGAAAAGGGGACTGCTCCTGGAGCTTTCGAGAACAGGTTGTCAGAAGGCATTTTACGAGTGGAAATTAAATCATAGAATGGAAACGATGACAAAGCTAGTGGATATTTTCTGATACGGCATGGTGTCCAGAGTGCTGCGTGAATTAGGAAGCTATGCACACAGCTTGATTCGAATACCTCTCATCTAGCGTGTAACCAGATTCTTTTTTTTTTTTTGTGGGGGGGGGGGGGGGGGGGCTACTTGCTGGTGCATGCTCAACGAGACACTTCTCGAAGGACTGTGGGGGGAGGAGGGGGAGGGGGGCGAAGAGGGAAGGGCCCCCTTTTGAATGCGAGCCTGCCTTTCATCCATATTGTTTTTTTTTTATGGCATATGGTGTTAGTGTCCTCGATTCCAAAAGCTGAAACTTTAACCTTTCCTTCACAGTGCATATAAAACTAGGTAGAATTACCTGAGCGACCGACGGCAAGTAACTACGTATACGTATGGAGGTTTCTTAGGTGGTCCTGTTGAATAGCCGACATTAACAATACGGCACCAACCATTCCTCTAAGTCATTTTCTTTTGTGCTTTCACTTCTTTCATGTTTCGTGGCATTAGTATAAATTTCGTAGCTCCGTTAAGAACAATATTTCATTCTATACCGGCTTTCTCTTGAGAGGTTAGTAGAGCTCGTTCACGATTGCACCAGACCTGAACATACATTTTTCATCATTGTAGTGACGTCTAGGTGCTTCAGGGCATCCTCAAAACCATTCAGAAGATTGCCTCGGCATATCTCACGTAAGTTTGGGTTCCAAAACCATTTGATATGCCAGAATTTTTGAAGCGACTCTAAACCATTTCTCATCCATACATGGTGGCTACCGCCGTTGATTATGCAAGGAGACGTTGTGCTCTCAGCGGTATGAAGATTTAAGGACGAAAGAGACACCTAAACGTACTTACTGGGCTATACCCCAACCCTTGCAGGCGGACGAAATTAACCGGAAGTCCTTCATTACTACGGCGTCCTTCATAACCTATGTACAGCTTCGGGACGTTAAAACCAAAATGGGAGAGGACACTGAAGCTCCGCCCTAAGGGTATCACGCGATAGCGTAGTGTGGTTAGGCTTTCCATTTTGAGCAGTTTGACATCTTTTAACGCAGTTTTCATTTTTGAATTGTTTCAATTGATTAACTGTTCAATTGTTTCAATTAATAAACAGGCGGTTGTTCCAAATAGAGTTACCCTTAGGCTTATGCGACCCACTTTGACCGTGATACAACGCGAGTGCATTAATGACCGATGGGTGCGTTAATGACATCCACCCAAGCATGATGCGCGCACTGCAAGTGCACAGGTAAATCTTTCTCCGTCTTATATACAACGTGAACCTGACTCTCAGTACCGAGCTTGTGGCTCTTACCCGTTTAGCTAAAATAACAGGTTTAATTATGAAGTTTTGATTGTAGAAACAGGTTAGTCTACCTAACTGCAGAATAATTTAATTAAATAAAAACAGTCTTATTCACACAGCACAATGTGTCATTTATAATCTATCACTTATTTTAGGGTTAAAGGAACGATTACTAACCAGTTACTAACTAGCGACGTATGCTGTAAAAAGGTAGTAAGGGATTACTTGTACTAGCTACCTTGAAGGGGGTAGTAAAAAGTAAAAAAAGTATTAAAACGCAGTCAGAGTTAGTAAATGCTGCGCTTACTACCCTTTTACTACCGTCTTTTCTTCTTTTTTTAAGAGTGCATACTTGTCATCCATTGAATCACTTTCTCGCTTCTCTTTCTTGATAACCTAACCTAATCACTTGTTTGCCGTTGCTGTTTTTGCTGCACTGTGTTCTTAGTCTTCAGCAGTTTTCTTCCTTACTCGCAGGCTCCTTTTGTTAGCACATGCCCTTTATCGCGTCAAGTTTGTCCTTATCGCTTTCACCGGCCACTTTACGGCTCTTCTTCTTCTCACAAGATCCTCCACGCAGCCTTTGTACCATTCCACCTGGACCGGTCATCTACGGCGGTTACGGCTCCCCGCCCCTTTCATTTTCACCCTCCGTAGAAACAACCGCACGAAGCCACCGGGGCGCCCTCGACTGGCGCACTTCACGGCACGCTTGCATAAGAGCGTCGTTATATCCGATGGGAGAAGGCTGTTCGACCAGCTGAATTGACCAACAAACCGGTTCTCGCTGGCTTACACCATCAGGAGCTCGTCCCACCACGCTAAACCGTGTAACTCTACGTGGGTCGGGACTGCGGTGCGGTTTACGCGAGCGCTTTTTACGAGTGATCGCCTCCTCTGCGCAACGTCAGTGCCGCTCGTACTACACGCATACGACACGTTCGTATGCCCGTTCCTTTTCTCGTTCTCTTCGATCGCAAAGATTGATTCTTGCGGTAGGGGAGGCCTTCGCGCAAAGAGGCAGCCTCCATCCCCCCCCCCCCCCTTCCTTTCCCATATTCCCCCTTACACTCGCGCAATTGGCGCCTCGATCAATCGGCCTCGTAATAAGAAGGCGTCCCGAGAATAATCAATCCATCATGGGGTGACTGCGGATGACTGTTATTTGCGGAGATTTCGCGGCTAGGCCACAGCGAGTGAGAGAGAGAGGGGGAGAGAGAGAGGGGGGGGGGGAAGAGTAAGCCGCCACGGCGTCACGTCAAGAAGGAATGGGATGCGAAACTCGGTCGCATGCGGCATTGGATTCCACGCAGGGCGCTCTTTTCATTCCTCCTCTCCCCCTCCACCATTTTTTTTCTCTCCACCGCATTCCGGCTTCCCCGCCCCCGATTCTCTTCTATTCCTGCTCCGTCGGGGCCGATTTGGCTGCGCTATCTGGCCGTCACGGGCGAAGCACCCAACTCGATACGTGATTTGAATGAAACAGGAGCCGCCGCGCTGCTGCCATAGCCCCGCTTCACCCCCTAGCGCGAACCTTGATATGAACATTATGTAAACATATTTCGACTGAGACGCCGACGACGAGGAACGCAGTCAGTGCCCGCAGCTATAACAGGGCTGCGTGCGGATTGTTTTGCGTGGCGATTTTGTATTGTTGGGTGCAGGCGTCCGCTCTGTTTCAGTAGTTGCTTGCAGTGGAGTCGGCGTTACAAACGCGAGACGACTGCGCCCGGGCCTGTGGAATCTGTCGCGTCGCGCTCGTAGCTTCCAATCCACTGCGGGCAAGTTGTGAGACGGAGCATGGTTACGTAACTCTGTGGTCTTCACGCTAGGCGGCTTTAGTCTCCAGATAGGATGGAATATGCGTTAGGCGGCATATAAATACTAGCCTGTTTCGGGTCTGATTGATAGAGGGCGCCTTCTTTGTTTTGCCTCCAGGTGTGGTGCAATCGCGTTGGAATATCAGAGGTCATGAGACGACGTACCGGAACGCCGTTTGAATAATGGAGTTGTGTTTGTTCTTAATCACCTGCGAGGGCCCGACCGGGCTCGCATATAGTTTGATGTATGATTGCCCGTGTGGTCAGGCCTGCGTAGATAATATTCAGTTCGAAGTAGGAGCGAAACAAAGCGAGAAACAAAAGTACACCCTTCATATATGACGCGTCGCTGCTTATTTTTGCCTCGTCCATATCGACGCGCCGTCTGTGTACACATTTGAGCGCTAAAACCTTTGAAATGCATACTATAATGATTGAACGTTTAACGCTATTGCGTAGCGTTGCAGAACTGTGTGGAAACGAGAAAGCAGGCACATTTTAATAGTTTCTGAAGTTCCGAAAGTCCGAAACGTGAAACCTGAAAATTGTGAAGTCAGAAACCTATTCATGCGTTAGGGCTGAAGCCACCGTTTTCAAGAGAAAAATACTTCGCCCCGCACGTTTGTACTAAGCATATCTTCTGCACATAACAATTCATTAGTGCGCTACGTTGGCCTGTGCTCATGTACACGTCTCAGTGTTTTGTTTTTTTTTTGTTGCTGCTTGTTCCCTTCGTCCTTCGGAGCCCTCGAGTGTCCACGGAATTTGCATTTACACAACGCGAATCCACCAGCTCAGATCTTTCTCAAAGTAGGCGCGTATCTCCCCTTTTTTATGTGCAACTTTCAAAAACGAATCTTTCAAATATTTCTCTCTTCATTACGTTCCAAAGCAATAAACGCAGCGCAGTTGACGACACGAACGCGGTCGAACTGCTCTACCTCGCGCGACATTTTACTAACCTTCTCCAAAATACTTCCCTTCGTCCGGCAACCTCCCGCGTCCTTCAAACTCTGGGGCATGTCAGCATAACTCCGACAACACGGGAGAAAGTTTCCTTCACCTCGTCCAAGGCATCCGCACGCCTACTCTCCATTACCGAAGCACGCCACCGCGGCCGTGCAACGCCTGTCGCTACCGCCACAAGGGAGGAACAGCGAGGAGGCATCGTGAATATTAAACACCGCCAAGAAACGAAGAAGGTGGCCGCCGCTGCGTGCGGGCCGCGCACGGGGTGATCAATTTTTACGAGCCCATTTTGCGGGCCACCCGAAACCACGCCCCACCCGCGCGCTCTCGGGCGCGTGCCGCAAAAGCCGCGGTCGAACGTGGAGGTGTTTAGCGGGTTAGCGCGGGGGCTTAAATAATTCCGCGATAACGGCGTTTACACGCCCTGTTATGTCGCGGTAAACCGCCCGAGATTAAGCGTCGCGCCATCAAGGCACGCGCCTTGCAGGGCACCGTGAATCAAGGCGGCCGCTTCTTTCGGCTCGTTCTTTTGTTGCCACGCCGGCCGCGGCGGCGCTGCCGTGATCCCCGTGAATGATGCTTGTCCCTGTGCGAAGACCACCTCCTCCCCCCCCCCCCCCCCCCCCCCCCCCCCCCCCCCCCACGACGTCGCCGGCCGTTATGGCCGTTAAGTAAAATGACGGAGCCCCAACTGCGCGTGACCCGGGAGAGCAAAAAGGTTAAGAAAGGCTCCTAGGGCCGTGTTTAAGTGGCTTCTTAAGGGTGATAAGAGCTGGCCTGCTTTTTAGAACGCGTGACGTCGTTAGGTCCTAATATGTTAAGAGGCCTGCTCCTAAATGTCCTTCGTTCATGATTCAACGTTATTCTCGTTTTGTCTCCGTATTCACACCTTCGTGCTATATTTACAATGCTCCAACGAAGCAGAAACTTTTATTTTTATTTTCATGCGCGAAAACTGTACAACTAAAAAGAAATAAAAAGGACAAATAAACATTGGTGCAGCCCCAGTACGGTTCTAATTAATGTATTTACGAGCCCCGGTTACGATACCATTTCCGTCGTTGTGGTATTTAATTCTGCTCGCGACGTGTTTAAGTCTTAAACGCATCAATACGTACGTACCCTAACTTGAAGAGAGAATGTGTGACGTAGTAAACTAAGCATAAGCTGTGGACTCGAAGGCAGCGGCTGCTGCCTGCTGTATTGCATAACCTGGGTTGAGCTGGCGGAAGCTCCTCCTGGCATGAAAGGCTACAGCGTCTACGTAGAGGTAGTCGCGGACACTCTTTCTTGGGCAAGCACTATATGTCGCAAAAGTTCCTAGGCCAAAGCTAATAATAATAATAATAATAATAATAATAATAATAATAATAATAATAATAATAATAATAATTGGTTTTTGGGGAATGGAAATGGCGCAGTATCTGTCTCATATATCGTTGGACACCTGAACCGCGTCGTAAGGGAAGGGATAAAGGAGGGAGTGAAAGTATAAAGGAAGAAGAGGTGCCGTAGTGGAGGGCTCCGGAATAATTTCGACCACCTAAGGATCTTTAACGTGCATTGACATCGCACAGCACACGGGCGTCTTAGCGTTTTTCCTCCATAAAAACGCAGCCGCCGTGGTCGGGTTCGAACCCGGGAACTCCGGATCAGTAGCCGAGCGCCCTAACCACTGAGCCACCGCGGCGGGTCCCGTAGAGGTAGTCGCGGACACTCTCTCTGAGACAAGCACTATATGTCGCAAAAATGCCTAGCCCGTTAACGGAATGGGAACTGTTGCTTATATGTGACTGATGTAGACATGTCTTTAAGACAATAGAGAGATTTAGCGTAGCGGGGACGTACTGGCATAGACGTATACAGTCTCACCGGACGCCGGCTGCGCATGCGCGGTGGCTTGGGTGCGGTCAGGCGGGGCTACTGCGCATGCATAGTCGGCGTCCCGTAAACGGGTGTGCGTCTGCGCTAATACGTCTTCGGTATGCTACATCTCTCTATTGTGACACTTGTGACACTACACGTTGCATGGCTGGTTCTCAAGAGCAATACGATGGGATCGTCGGCATGGCGCAGAAAGCTGCTTCCGAGGCAAACAAAAAGAAAGAAAAGAACTCCAGTCTGCAATGAATACCGGCTGATGGTATCAGTGACATTTTAAAAAGTGGGGAAGAGCATGGAATTTACCTCATTTTTAAATTCATTGACGCAATGCAGGTACGAAGTATAAGGACTTTGAGGCTGGTGATGGTAAAGCTGCGGGAATAAGTTCATTCCTGCCGCTCTATAGAAGCACGCATTGTTAAGCCATAGAACGGCAAAATGACACGAAAAATGAATTGTAAATTTAATAATATTCCATTTCGATAAACAGACATCTAGGCTTTTGAACTTCCATCCAAATACAAAATTTATGGCTAGGCGCGATCCGCACTGTTCTTTGGAGGCTTCCAAATATTGTGCGTTGAATACGGGGCGTTTAGTAATGCATCAAGAGTTGGAAATAATTTTCGCCCCCGTGTTTTTATCGTGACGTAAGAATATTACCCGGAGCACAAGAGCAAAGCTGGTTTTAAGTGCTTAAATGGATTATGAATGTCATTTTAGCTTATTAATGATTCAGTGGACGAATATGAACGACAGAATAAAGGAATTAGTCGTGAACGCATTCTTTTCTATCATATTATTCAAGTGACGCGCTGTGCTAATGCATATGGACGACTGCATTGGCTACGATAATGTTTCTGTTAATAATCCTTTATAGAGATATCCCGCTCTCGCCTCGCTTGAATATATGAAATGCAAAAGTTTTCACTCATGGAAAAATACGTCTGCGATTGTGATAGCAAGATACTTCTTAGTTAGCTCTGTAATGTCTGGGATTGGTTTTCTCTGTTTTATTGTCTTGTTTGACCTGTTCTTGCAAAAAAAAAAAGGTGTAGGGATATTTCTGCTGATAAAACGTAAAAAGTAAGTCTATATTGGTAGCATGATATTAATTTTTCTGAACGTAAGGATGAAAAGATGTTCTCACTATATAGCATTATAAACACTGGCCATTTAGCGCTATATCAGACGGCTTGCGTCATCTTAATATCTACACTTTCGTGCACTATCGCCTGTTAAAAACTTTGTTATCAGTTCTCATTGCATGCATTTGTCGACAACTCCAAATATTGAAATGTTGTTCGAGGTGAGTTCTGACAAACGTTAACTGCAGCTTTAAATTATGCAGCCGTGTTTCTTCATAATGTTTATGTTCGGGTGGGGTACTTTCTATAGGAAAATGCAAGAGGTTTGTGTGGCGAAGTGTTTTGATAGTTGCATGTTCGGAAGAAATTACATTTCCTTAATTAGCACTCCGTTTTGCTTCCAGCCCGTCCAAACCAGCCTAACCCCCCTCCTTGCGCTGTTACCGTTTCCCTGCGAATTTGAACGGTGTGGACTATTAAGGGGCAGCAGAAAATAGCGTCCGTATCCCACTTACTCAGACACAGTCACGTAGTCGCAATCATCATCATTTCGACTTAAACAGAAACAGAAAGATGGTAGAGACAATCTGAGTTCAATCACACAAAAAGAGACTCAATACATGGCTGAGGAATATTGCAGGTTTGCAGTAACTGCGCCAAGACCGTATAAAAGCAGTGGCGCAAAGTAACAGTCTAACAAGACCACAAGCCGTTAACCAAACCGGGCCACGAACACAGAGAGAGCCGCAGCCTTTTCGCGGAAGGTGTCGTAGAGCAAAAGGACTAGCACACACGGTAACCAAACGGTCCGAGGAACGGCGGAAGACCGCCGTTATAGAAACCGCAATCCGAGGATAATCCTTGACTATCCGCACGACAGTCAAGCTGTTGATCCGCTGAGTACACCGTGCACTGGTGGTGAGAGCGCACGTCTTCGGAAGCCGAACGCCGTTATAAATCAAGAAAAATTTCGAACGCATGGAGCAAGCAGGAAGTAGATTCAGTCGGCAGAAGCTTCTTTTACGCCCTCGGCCTGATCCCCGCAGTAAAAGCCGGAGTGATGAGGGTCGTGGCGGATTTATCGCTTTGCACTGGCCTTGCCTCTGCGATCTCGGTTGCGTCACGCGCCTCTTCCATAGCAGCACGCGAGTGCGTCTTCTGGCCAGGTCTGTTGTCGCATTTAATTTCCCATCTTCAAGAAGTACTTTGGTTTGGGCTAGTTGGTGCATAGCTTCTAGATGATGTCAGGACGGCGCGAAAAGAACAAGGACAAAAGAGGCACAAGAACACATCTTCCTCCATTCATTTCTCTCTTTGTTCACCGCTGGAAGAGGAGGACGCTATGAAGGAAAGAAAAACATGTCGAATGTCTCACTATGGGCGGACAACTGAAGGCCTTCGTTAGTGAAGGAATGAAAGTAGCGAAAAGCTGAGAGGGAAAGAAGTTTGCCTACATGGCACCCTCACCCTCACATTTCGCCCACTGCAGAAGACGCCGACAGTCTTTAATAAACACCGCAGATTTAAGCCTGGCCACCTTTCAGCGATAAATATGAGACAAATGAGGCTGCACGCATCCGACGCACCCCAGACACAAGGTATCACACATGCAGTCAGAGTTGTCCCAGCCTTGGGCAGAGCGCCTGATTATACTACCCGTGAACTGAGGCGCCCTTGCCTGGCTCTCGCAGTAAATATTTTCGCTCTCCGGGCCCCGCGGCCATTGCTCCGGCCGCCAAGCGAGCGGTTGATACGTAACCGAGTAGGGGTTGCAACAGTGCACGGGAAGAGCGAGGAGTTTGGGGTGTCGGGGCGGGGACTGTCGGGACAACCGTCTGTTGGCGACATGCCTCGGCGATCCGGGCATTCTCGAGTTAGCAGGAATTCTTAACCCATGCGCCACGCAAATGTCGTGGTGTTAACGCCCAGGACGCTTGGTGCAGGCATATTTATACTCAACCCGCACCTGCTTCTGTCTGCATTTCTCTGGCTATGGGACTTTGAAAACTGAAAAGACAGTGGCATAAGTGCTGCGGACGTGACGCAGTCCTGTCTTTTTTATCGTTTTCTTTTTTTTTCTGTTAAGTAACCTTATTCTCTATATTTTTCCCTGGTATATATCTATGCTTAGTGCACAAGTTCTTCATGAGGCACTATGAATACAGCACTACAACACTAGAGACACTACAGCGCTGCATCGAGAGTTTATGATGACCAAGAGTGAAGGCTGTCTGTCATGGTTCCCTGAACGGTGCTTAGTTTCACCCAACTTATTTTAATACCACTTAATTCACCTCTTTTGTTTAAGCCTAAGGGAAACACTGTTCAGTGTTTTCAAAATAACTGATGTTGTGAGCAGCGGTCGGGTTTTGTTCTCTGCTTTTATTGCAGTCTTTCACACTGTAAGATCTGCTTTTATGAGACAACTGCAACGTTTGGCCCTTTCTTGTTTATTCGTTTGCGTTTTGCCACACGCCAATAATTTTGTATCGCGCGACCTTAAGCTTCTCAAGTTGTTTTATTAGTGTTTTCAGCTAACTTGATGGTAATTTTCTTGGCTTCGGTTACTTAATTTTTTTTTCTTAATCGCTTCACCAGAGGCAACACCCGTGGTATTTCTTGCCTGGTGGTGATGTCGATATGATATCCGGAAAAGCTGGATTCGCAGTAACGGCAAAACCGCATGAAACACGCTGCGTAACTTTTCCGGTCACCAGATATCACCACAGAGTGCGAAAATTTTAACGGGGCCAGAGAACGCAGCTCTTATCGCTGTACTACAGGCAGGAAATAGGAAGCTCAGCTTTCGTTCTGATGAAGTGAAGACTTCCAATTCATCATTCCTGCTACAGTCCAGTTTGTCGCAAACGGTGTAGCCATACAAGTGCACTCTGAGCCATACACTATGGACGAAATTGCACTCGTCGTACCATTTAGACCTCGCAACGAACGGTAAGTGCACAGAGAAAAAAACTGTGCACTGATATCTCCCTGCAGTTGGTCTCAAAGCGAGTAACGGTTGCATCTTTAGGGACTAATGGTTGAGGCAGCGAATTTAGTCCCCGAGGGACCAAACCCAGTAGCAGCCTCAGTCTGAAAGAAAATAATGGCTGCTCTTTTGGGGACTAATGATTGCTACTAACGCAGTTAGTCCTCAAGGAACTGACCCTGTAGCAGTCTAAAATGTTCTAATGGTTGCTCATTGAGGGACTAACGGTTGCGGCAAACGCAGTTAGTCTCCGAGTGACTAACCCCAGCAGCAGTAGCAACCTGAAAGTCAGTAATAGTTGCTCCGGCGGGGACTAATGGTTGTAGCTGCGCAGTTAGTTCTCGAGGAGCTAACACCAGCAGCAGTGCTTAGGACTTTGCCAACGAACCACAGACGTGCTCAAAAACACGTCTAACATTAGACAGCAGATGGGAAGTGGCGAGATGCTTTTAAGACAGCACCCGTCCGCATCGAGTTCGTCGCTGCTGCATCTGAGATCGTCTAGCCCGCGGCGGCAGTGCCGGAGCTAGCAGCGTGAACGCCGCCGGGAGCCGCACGCTTTCTGGAGCGCCCGGTGCGCGGGAAGCGAGCGAAAAGAAAGCTGCGCACGCGGCGGGCCGCTCCCTCGCGCCGAAGGACACCGGCTGAAGGACATCTGCGGGCTATTTTGGTGGAGGCGACCCCCTCCTCGGGCTTATTTCGGCCCGCCTGCCTCCGCCAGTGTGCCACGTGGGCGTGGAACAGGGCCGCATCGGCTGCAGCGCCGCCGGCCCGCGGTTCAGACTCTCGGTTACGAACCGTCTGCCTGCCTTACATAGCGCCCGCAGCCGAGGCCGTTTGGCGAGGCGGACATCGCTTGTTTTTGGCCTCGCTTTGCGCCCGGCTGGCGACGACGCGGCGCGGTCCAGTCGTGCACTGTTGTCCCTCGTTGCGTGGGTTTGCACTTCGCCAGTTGGCGCAATTCTCCTGGTTAAGCTGTATTACTCGGCGACGTCACCTTGTGCTACACCGCTAGTTCGCACTATCCGTCTGTTCCTTTGAAAGGTTCGACAGATGACTCGTTCACGGCCCTTTTGGCAACCGTGAAAAGTCGGTCTGAGCGTCAAATGATCCAAGAAACAACCTCGGCGCTGATGGGGCAGTTTCATAATCTCCGAGGGCTTCCCTCGCCTCTCGGGAATGCTACCATTCTGGGGCCTATAAATTGGGGAAGACCAGGTGGCAGCACGGGCAATGCTTGCTGTTACGGGTCAATCGTGAGCTGTGTAGTTCCTTTCATTCATTCATTCATTCATTCATTCATTCATTCATTCATTCATTCATTCATTCATTCATTCATTCATTCATTCATTCTTTCTTTATTTCTTTCTTTCTTTCTTTCTTTCTTTCTTTCGAATGCTCTGTCAAGGACGTGATCCGTTTAGGATGCCCTCGTGCTTGAGAGCTATCAGTACAGCGGCATTTCTGACGCTGTAGAAGCCCCGACTTATACAGGGAAGCACAGGAACGCGACAGGAGAACTGCTGTTCTATAATTACTTATCTAGGTTCGCACAAAGATACACAAACACGAGAAAAAAGCTACTGAACGACGTTGTTTACTGTCGCGTGTTTGTGTTCCCACGGCGATGTGCTGCTGCATCCACAACACTGAAGTCGTTTCGAGGATAAGCGGATTATTCTCTCGCTGAGCTCAGGAACCGGAGCCGTGTACTGCCTTCGTGAAAGATACAATCCATGAAGGCGCAGGACTGGCAGAATACCGCTTGCGAACGCAAATAAAGTAAATTACAGACCGCCGGCTGTAATGTTTCACTGCGTCAATTTATTTCACTTTATGTAATTTATAAAAAATCCATACATTTGGGCTGATATTATTGTACTGAAGGGGTTCCTATAGTGAAAACAATGCACTGGAGCCTGCAGTAATATTAAGGTTGGGAATGCATACTACAGGAACGGCAGCGAAGGATGTTTAGCTATCATAAGAGAACCAATCTAAAATAAAGGTGGAAAGTACTAAAACAAGAAACGAATAGTGACAGACATTTCATATATGAGTACATCTACAGAGAGATTATAATCTGCGAGGTGTCGGTACGATTTTTTTTTCAAGGACACAAAGTTTTAATGTTTTATTGTCATGAGGAAGTTTATTGCAAAGTAAAACTGCTAAAAATTGAAACGATTGCTTTGCCGTACATTTTCAGGGTGATGGTGCCATTCTTTTGTACCTTAACTCAGAGGACAAGCAATCGAATATTTCGTTATAGACGAGAAAAGGGGACTAATAGGAAACTGTTTTGAAGGATGAGGGTACGGTGTACCCGGATGTTTATCTTTACACGCCATTTTCTAAGCATCATTGTTTGCGGGCCGATTGGTTTCTTCGAACGAACAAGGCTGATACCCTAAAACACTCTGATCGATGAGCAACAAAAATAAAATGTGCGGGGTTGCAAATCTCCTTGCGGTATTGTAAAATTAGGAAGGAGGCTTCTTGTGAACTGAGCGTCCCCGATGTTCATTTCGACATCTCGAATCAATCAGCCGGGTCTCACTGATGCAGCTCGCATTTTGGAATATTGATCCTGGGAAATGAAAACAACCTCTCAGACAACGTTCAAATTGGGTACAGATAAGATTCGATCGACTCTTTCAATCGGAGTTGCTAAAAGATTACTATCTGACTTCATTAATGAGGACGCGAAACTTTTGTTTAGTCTTTCCATACTTTCGAACTTCGTGTCCTTGCGGGCATTAAGTGTCGGCGCTTTGGGGGCATCGATTGATCGCCAAGGCCCTATATACAGCGTGTTTCACCTAAGACTTTACACAATTTTTAAAAATAGTTTTTGGATTTTAAGAGCGCTTTTTTCGGCACAATATTTTCACCGGTGTCGTACATCAGAATACAGCTAAGACGCGCTAACTGGCAAGCTGGTTAACTATATTGAATAGCTAAACTTTTAACTATTACTGTTAGGCTCCTAAATTACTGAGAGGATTGTAGCCCATCGTAAGTAATATCCATATCACTTTTAGAATTTCTAAAACGTGGTTACCCTCGGCGCTGTGGCCCAACAAAAGTTGGCTACATCGCGCCAAAATACATTCTCTTTCGAGAAGCTTGCAGGCAAAGCAACCTTTCCAGTGAACATAACTCGTCATAATAGCCGAAGTTTGTTGAGCCACAGCGCCGAGGCTAACCGCATTTTCGAAATTCTAAAAGCGATGTGGATATTACTTACGATGCGATACAATCCTCTCTGTAATCTAAGAGCCTAACAGTAATAGTTAAAAAGTTAACTATTCAGTATTAGTTAACAATCCTTCTAGTTAGCACGTCTTAGTTGTATTCTGATGTACTACACCGCTGACAAAAGTATGCCGAAAAAAGCGCTCTTCTAACTCAAAAAGCCTATTTTTAAAAATTGTGTAAAATCTTAGTACTACCCCTCTTAGTAAAACTTGTAATCTTAGTAATCTTAGTAAAACCCTGCACTGCCCTTACGGGGTGAATTGTCATCAAGGGATGACTTCGGAGGTGTTTTTTTTTTTTGTAAGCAGCTCCTTTTTATAAAAGCTCCGTTCTTATAAAAGGCCGTGTTTTTTTTTCTTTTCTGCAGCGTTGTTTCAGACTTTCCAGTCGAAACTATGCAAGCAGGAAAACCACATGTTTTAGTTGCCACAGCTGACGGGTCAGTTAAACGCATACAGGCGTCCGCAGTGCAGTCGGAACTGCAAGAGTGAGCTGGAGTTAACTTTAGCACAAGGAAAATATGGCATAGCAGCTTCGGGTTTAAAATTCACAGGTGCCGCTGAACGCAAGGAGAAAGAAAAAATATGTATTAAGTACAGGTTCCTTAGTGAAACATCTTTAAGTAATGTTTTCTGCTCGTTTTTCATACCGTTAAGCCCGCACAAATTGTCGGAGCGAGAAAGCGAAAATAACTTTTTGGTGCAGATTATTTTTTTTTTATCTTTCAGCTCGCCTTAAGGTAACCTAAGCCTACCTCGTCTCTCCGCTATGTTTATATATCCATACAACGCAATGGAGACGAGCAAAAAAAAAAAAAGAACGCAACTTTCTCTGCTGGAATTTAAACGAGGGCTGCTTCGCGAAATTCTTCTCACGTCGTCGTCTCCCTGCAAAGTCGTGCTGCCGCGACGTGTGATAGATCATCGTTAATCGATGCTCGGCGCTACGCCTCACCAGAAAGGTCTCGAAGAACGAAAGTAGGAAAAAGAAATGAGCTTTACGCATTACTCCTTTTTTTTTTTTAAACCCGCATTCTTTTTCGTACTTTCGTGTCAATACTTTCTCTACGTTCAGCGTTCTTCGTCCATTTCCTCCTTCGACGCTTTCATACCTGTCAACGGCTTCTGTTCTTAAGGCGACGCTCTTAAGTGAAGGTATGCTGTTTCATAGTGGGGCAGGTTTTGCTTTATCACCGGGTGCGCAGGCGCGCGCGAAAGCGCGGGATGTTTTGAAGGGGAAAAAAAAGATAAAAAGAAATTCCGCAGGTGCCGGGAATGTTGAAAATTCAGTCACGTAACTGGGTCGTCGAGTTCTGCCCAATAAAAACCGTTTTGATGGATTCTGGACTCGCGCGGGGATGTTTTCGTTGCCCGCTATATAGCTTATAGTCGTTTCTTTTTTTCAAGCTCTGAGATATCGTGCGCGCAGGGTCCATTCGCTTAATAGGCGTTCCTTGACATTTACCGAAAAATGACGGATAGCGCTGTCACCGCTGGTTTCGAGAGACAGACGTCCCAGCACGAGCTACATTATCTGCCGCGACGGTTGAAAAGGGCGACGAGATAAAGCTTAAGCGGAGACAGGTTTGAGGAAGTCTTCGGTGGCGAATAGTTTATGATGTAGACTAATGGTCTCTGGTGGCGTAAAAAAAATTCTCGAACTGTTTAGAATGACTGGTTAAATGGGATTTTTACGGTCAGCAGCGTGCTTATCAATGGTTGCGGAATAGGTTTCAGTAATTACTATTGCAACTAACGTTCAACGTTAGTAATACCGATGGTTGAGCTATATAGTTAGTAAAGCGTCTTGTAAAAAAGAGCGCAAAAAAAAAAGTCGGACGCAGAAAGCGCGTGTTTTTTCCCCTTGTTTTTTTTTTCTTTCCAAGAATTTACAGTTAGAGCGGCGGTCAGCTTAAACGGTTTCTAGCTCGCCTAGCGGAATTTTCGTGATCCCTACATGAAACTGCAATAGTTTTCTGACGGTGAAACAGTTTTGGTAGAGCTGCTCTGCAGTTGGATTACTTTTTTTTCGCAATGCAATTAGCCAACACTTAAACCTTGCTGATGACGCTCGCCGAATTAACATCAGTCACATATTTAAAGAAAAATGTTATTTGTGTCATTATACGCAGAAGAAAATCGTCGTAGTGGAACAACCGTAGCCGAAATTATCGACGTGTTAAGCTAATGACGCACCAATTTATTTAGTTAATTATCAGTATGAACATAATGTGATTCTTCGTTTAAATGTTGGATGGGATATTTTTTATGCATATACAGTCGTGGTATACCGACTGCCCTAGTTGCAGAAAGCATTCAAATATTCTGGTATTAGATAAATGGCGCGAAACAGCAAGATACGTCTGGTTTGAATTGCTGCGGACCATAAGACGACTATGCAGGCCGTGGCGCGAGATTTAGCGCTTTCACTAAGCCTTCCAGTCATTAAAATCGGGTAATCGCCATCGTGGCATACCAGGTATTCTCTGGCTTGCCGTCACGCAAACTTAGATTATGATATAAAAAGCGTCACCCATGCTCTACAAGGCCTGCAGGCCTGCAGGAGTTGTGGAGTCGAAATTAAAATCAGTCACCTGAAGTTCTCTAACATCTGCCATCTCTGTACACTTGCGTACTTTTATGTCGCCTCCGTCCAAATGTGGCCTTGTAAGCAGGAAATAGAACCCTCAATCATGTAATATGCCTCGGGACCACAGAGGCCAGAGTCAGCTACTATCTACTGTGTTGCAAACTCAACTTAAAGGAAGAAGCTGCAATTTTTTTTTATTTATACGCTATTTTTAATTGCAGCAAATAATGCTTGCTGGTCGGTACTCGTAACACTCTATGAATAACAATTTTTATTTATACGTCACTCCCTTTTTGTCATCTTGAAGGTGCACTGTGCACATAAGTCCTGGAGACTGCGTCGCACGGCGGCGAAGCGCCGATGCAATCATTGGCCATGTTCATGGTTACGGTTGCTTCTTTAGAACGCGCTGAGTCGATGGCTTGTCCAAGGGCAGCTGCATAGGTTTTAGAGATCAACGAGCTTAAAAGGCTAGAATCTTTGAAACTTGGAGGCAAAGCATGCGAAGTCCTTTCGCATGGTGACGTAATCGCCGATTGAAAGGGAAGGGTGGGGGGGACACCAACGTACCAGTACATTTCCAACGCATAAACGCTTACTTTCAAGAAAAAAAAAATGCCACCGAAGGCAAAGGCCTCCGGGCGTTGTTTGGCAGCATCCAACTAGGCACTGCAGGGTGTGGTTGGCGGCAGCGGAAATTTAAAATCTTACCTTCCGTGACGTCACACTGAGCTTCTCTGCACTCCTTTGGGGCGGTGAGGAGAAGCGTAAAATTTAATAATCGATTACGTCACAATTTTAAATACTAGCGCAAAAACACTTGGCATTCGTTACCAGCAGCCTATGTAGATTTGAATCCTTGAATAGCGCGGAATTCTCAAAAATTAGTGCAGTTGACTTTTAAGAAGGGAGTAAGTTTGGGCAAGTTGGCGGTACGTATTCGACAGCGAAACGCTAAGCTGAAACGAAAACGAGGAGACCAGACACGATGGGCAAATTTGCGATGTGGGCGGCCGTGATAGACCATGCTTGTCAACTTCTAGCATTTGGCTTCGGACTGACTGTTTTTTCTGCGACCTCTATCTGCAGTGGCTGAGGGGATGTACAATTTCGTAGGGGGACAGGTGGGAGGCATTCGCCATGAAGTTACCGAGCCGTTCGCTCAGTTTAGTGGCCTGTAGGAAAGGCGTCAGGCAGAGAGACGCGATCTCGCCAATGCTATTCACCGCCTTTTTGCAGGAGGCCTATTCAGAGGCTTGGATTGTGAACAGTTAGGGATAAGAGTTAATGAATAACTAAATAATCTGCGATTTAATGATGACATTGCCTTGCTAAGTCACATAGGGAGATTAATTGCAAAGCGTGTTCAATGACTTAGACAGGCAGAGTAGAACGGTGGGTCTAAAAGTAATATGCGATAAAAATAAAAAATACTAAGTTAAATACTGTAAACTAATACGCAACAGTCTAGGAAAGGAACAGTGGTTTGCGATTGGTATCAAGGCGATGGAAGTGATAAGGGAATACGTCTACTTAGGGCAGGTAGTGACCGCTGATCCGGATCTCGAGAGTGAAATAACTTGAAGAATAAAAAATGGCGTGGAGTGCATTTGGCAGATTCTTCAGATTATAAATGGCAGTTTGCCAATATCTCTCAAGAGAAAAGCATACAACAGCTGTATGTTACCCGTACTCGCCTAAGGGTCAGGAACGTGGAGACTAACGAAAAGAGACCGGAAGCGGGCAGAGTGGATGAGGGAACAAACGCTGGTTAATTACATCCTAGTCGGAATCAAGAGGAAGAAATGAGCTTGGGCAAGGCGTGTAATGCGAATGCAAGATAACCGATGGTCGTTAAATGTAACGGACTGCATCCCAAGATAAGGCAGAAAGATAGGTGGGCGAATGAGATTAAGTTCGCAGGCATAGGCCGGGCACAGCTGGCAAAGGACCGGGTCAATTGGAGAGATATGGGAAAAGGCTTTGTCCTGCAGTGGGCGTAGTCAGGCTGTTGATGGTGGTGATGAGGTTCCGGAAACGTATATTGAATAAGAATAGACTACTATATCTATATCACAAGACCCCAGAAGTGACCACTTAATTGCTGTAAAGTAATTTCGACAAGTTGCGAGTAGAAGTTCATAGCTGTTGCACTGCAACCAGTGCGCTGCGCTCAGTCACGTTCCCCAATATCTTTCGTTCGACGTGCTCTTGACTGCATGCGGTCACGTGAGACACCAGCTCTCAGATGCACCCCTTTTGATGTCATAAGTAATGTTTTCTTACGTAACTCGCTTTATCGAGGGCTTCAGTGTGTGTAGCCATGTAACCAGGAGTCAGCCATGAGCTGCCGGAAGGAGGCTGCCAACTCTGATTGCCAGCCATGGCAATCGCAACTGCCATAACTGGAGTTCCCATGTACTCGTGGATTCTGATGGCTAGAACTATCAGAACTCTTGGCTCCAGCAAAACCCTGGGTTGCGGTGCCATGGAGACTTTGGGATCACTTTTTCCTAGTTTGCGACACGGGTTCATTTCTTCCGGGAACTTTGTTTTGTTTTTTTTTTGCCCGGAAGCCGTGCTCTCTCATGTTTGAAAAGGGCAGAGATGGGGAAATAAGTATGACGCGTAGAAGGCACCGGGGATTCCGGGGTTTCCCTCTTTGCTCCACCTTCAAACGTAACGTAACGGTAACGTAAAATATCAAAATTAACCGCAAAACTACTTGACGACGTTCTCGAGAGTACTGGGTTCTCCTCTAGAGTATGAGAAGTGTGAGGAGGGCAGACGCTTGTAGTTTCTCGATTCGACATAGGGGATGTGAAAACAGCGCAACGTCAGCGGACAGTATAGATGTTCGTACAACAGCTGCGGTATGTAAAGTTAGCACCTTTTTTTTCGCATATTGTCTTTGGCGCTGTTACGACGTCTCACGCGTTAAGAGATTGTTGTTTTGTTCCACTTTCGCGATAGCACTTACTGTGAAACAGCTGTGTGGTCCTTTCCTCTAAAAAAAAAAAAAAAACTGCGGCATGGCACGGCCACGAGAGTATTTCTCCTTGCCGCGTTATTTCTCCGTCCCGGTCCCCTTGACGGCGGCGTATAAACGAACCAGCATTTCAGGCACGTTTCCGCCCCCCCCCCTCACTTCCTGCCCCCACTCGCCCCGCCACCCTCGCAGTGCCTTGCTCTGTGCTTCGTCGCCTGGGATTTCTGCCAGAACTAGTTTCGGAAATAACCCCTTTTTTCCGCGAAGGCCGCGACGTGACGCAAGTTTGAACATCGCGCAGGGCAGAGCGTATGCAGAGTAGAACAAGATCAATAAAAAAAAACTAAAAGTACGAACACGAGGAATCTCTCTGTTAGGCCTCGTTAACGCGGTAGTTTTTGGAATCGGAACTGTGGTTCGAAGAACGCACACAGGAGTTGAATGGTTTGACTGGCTCGAAACGGCCCACGGCGATGACTCAGAGAGTCGACGAATATTATGCGCTCCTCCAGGTCCATGTTTTTTTTTGTTTACTCTAACTCTCTCGTTTCTCATTTTCCTTCACCTCTTTCAGCTCAGGCTTAAAGGGCAAGTGAAGGGGTTTATAATTCGACGAATTTGTGTAAGCATGCGAAGTATTTTTATGTTAGGATTTGAAATGGCGACGTAATCGCGGAATAAAGTCGCATTGGCGTACAGGCTTCTCTGCAGTACACAGCGACGGGCAGAGGCCGCTGTGGTTATGTCTCGTAGCGCGGCGCTGCGTTTACAGCTAACATACAGTTGTTCCAAGGAAGAAAACCAACGCCGCCGACTGTAAAGCCCTCGATGCGATGTTTGGCGGGGTGGGAAAATGCACGGCAGCTCGTAGTTGAAGGCAGCGGACGTCCGAAATTTCGGCAACAATGAAGGCAACACAAGTTTCTCCGCACTTCTTTAGTGCTATGAGAAGAAGCCTGCATATCGTCACGCTTTTAATCGGCGATTAAGTCATTATTTTAAATGCTAGCGCAAAACTACTTGGCACACTTTACCTAGAAGCTTAATCGATTCGATTTCTTGAAGAACGTCGAATTCTGAAGGAACCCATTTCCTCTTCCCTTTAAGATATGCTTGACGGTTTTCTGCTATCACTCATCAATTAAGGATGTCGCGTCGCAGTTAAATGTAGTGAAAAACTCGAGTTAACTGCATGAGAGAGGGAACAACAAATTAAGTGGGAAAAGCTTGTGGTCGTAATCTCTATGTGATTTTCGCTGATTGCTAATTATTAAAATATTCATGTTCCTTTTTTAAATATATGTTATGGTTAGATTAAGAAGATGTTCATGTATACTAGAGCTTTAAAGCTGATTCAGCCAGCTGGAACTTCGCGTCCGGCAAGAGTAGAGCGGCTTTGAGCCGTGGTAGCTGGGCGCCCTAGCCACTTAATACCTATACCAGGAGTTGCGTCCGGTTTCCCAATTTGCGCTATACAACTCATCTCTTTACAACTCATCTCTTTGTCAGCAGATATGGCTGCATGAGGTATGTGTATTCCACTGCACACAAAAGAAAACTGACGAGTTCTTGATCCTATAGCATGCGGTGGGCCAGACTCGAAATAATGCAGTTGTAACGCCTGCAATCGAGTTCTTTTTTAGTAAATCTCTAGCATGTTCGTTAAGCTTTATGTTCTATGCTTTAGTTACGCAAGTTCGAGGGTGTCTGAACCGGCAAACGTCTCTGAGGCGTACTATGGTTACGATGCAGCTGAGAATGAAATAGATATGGTCAATTTTTCTTTTCTGAAATCAGTTACCTCCAGTGCTTTTTTTTTTTTTTGCTCGAATACTTGACTAAAAAACTGCAAAAAAAAAACATAGGCATTGCAGATTTGGCATTTGTGTGTCTTCTTTGAGCAACAAAACTTTACGCTATTTATGCACTTAAGCGAGTGCCTCGTCTCTGACACACGTTAATAGCATCCTATATTGAGCAATGTTTCCAAACATAAGTTTCATTAAATATCGCCGCCCGGGGACACAAAAGAAAAGGATAGTAGGAGAGGCTAGAAGAGAGCATAGGGTTGCGGCTGATATGAAAGAGAACAATATATATACATATATGCCTACATGGCAGCTGAAGAAGGCCGTTACTGACTACTGGTATTTTTCTGTACCATCGAAAGGTCGCAAAATTTTGTTGGCAGTATTTGTAACCGGTCTTCTCGATCGCAGCACAGAGAAACAATTTAAGTTGCTCCTTGCGGCTTTAATGTCACAATGAACATAAAATGTTACCTAGGCTGATGTTTAAAAGCTAACGATAGCGCAGTAAGTAAAAACGGATAAAATTCGTCTACACCACCTAATTACAACAGGGAGTGCTGGTTTGAAATGGGGCTATCCATCAGCATCGCGATTCTCTGGGGCAAACATGCATGCTATGACGTCACCGTGCTGTGCTTCTGCCAACGCCACCTGCCTACAATGCATAGCATATTAATACATAAAATATACACTCACATGAACCTGCAAAGTGCCTTCGAACCTTCAATATTTCATAACAATCCCCGTTTAGAGACACAAGCTGCGTTGTCGCTCAGTCCTTAATCCCACTCAGCGCAAAAGGCAGACGGTGCTAGCGGCGTATCGGTATTACAGGTATCAAACGATACCGATGTATGGCATCGCTCTTCATACGACATCACGGGGGAGTCGTGCATGAACTCCTTCTCAGGGTGTCACATAACTCGATCTCCTCACTCACGCCACTATTCTGGTTTCTTCTTCACTCGTGGGCAATTTAAGGGCCGCCATCCTGTGCGTTCCCAAAAATATGACGAGCCGCGGGCCCTCATTAAGAGCTCGCACCGTCCCAGGCAGACCGAAAAACGAGACGGCCCCAGCGCCTTCGCCGCAGCTGGCGACAGCGCCCTGCATTTCGTCACCGCATTTCGCGCCTCGAGCACTGCGACCTGTCTTCCCTCACGTCGGCGCTAGTGCGCCAGATCTGTCCCGGCTCTCCATTAAAAAACGCGCTGAAGCGCGAGCGAGTACAGCGCCGCCGCCGTCGGACGGAAGGCGCGCAGTATAGCGGCGGCGAGCAATTTGTCAGCGCGCCGCTTGTCGCCGACGCTTCCTCGCGCCGTGCACTTGACGCGAACGCGGAGACCAGCGACGCTTTGAGAAAAAAGGAGGGGAGGTTGTAGCGTGGGCCACTATCACGACGTGAGCGCGGTAAGCAAGATGGCGTGGCACGTGCGAAAGTCCCGGCGTATACCACCGAGACTGAGAAGCTCCCGGAAAGCGGGGGCAGAGGAACGAGAGAGCGCAAAACGAGGAAGAGGAACGTTACCTATAAACAAGTAGATACGAAAGAAAGGATCGCGTATGCGGAGGCGAGGGCTAGGTTGAGGGAGGGGGAGGAGGATGAGATATGCGCGTACGCGCGCACAAGCGCACACGCACTCACACACACACGCCAGACACGACGAGGCCGGAAAAACGCGGCCCAGCGCGATTCGCTTAAGCTAATTTTATTGTCTTAATTAGAACCGCAGATAATGAGGCGCGGCGTTCCCGCCGCACCTGATGCACCCGCGCTTCCCTCCCTCTCCCCCTCTCTGCTTCCCCTGCGCTGCGTCTGCACGGCCACTGCTACTCGGGGGACGAAGCGTGTTGCCCGAGAGATGAAAGAAGGGGAACGAAGGGGGGGACAGACGTTTCCAACAAGAGGAGGATGTGGACGCCTCAACGTGCGCAACTAGAGTGGGATGAAAGGAAGGAAGGAAAAAAAAAAGGAAACAAAGGTGCGCTTGAAGTAAGAGCTAAACGAGTAAATATAAATAAATTTCTGCTCGAACGAGCCTGAAATGCTGTAATCGTCAAACAGGCTGTTTCAAAGCACTCCCCCACCCCTGCCTTGGCTGCGCTAAGCCCCCCGTCTGCCTGTTCTCTTTGAAGAAGAGGCGCGGCTTTGACGCTGGGGCTTGAATTAACGCCGCTGCCATCCAGCGATGAGGTTTGAAGGGGGGCTTCGTTATTGTCTGCGCGCGCTTGCGAAGCTTCCGGCGAAAGGCATTCGCGTTATTCTTCGGTTAATGGTTAATTTCCTTGCGAGAGAGCCCTGCTTTCAGCAAGTTGGTGGTTCGTTTTATTTTTCACTTACATCCTACGAGAGGCTATGTATAATGTCAGCCATATTAATGCCGTTAATGAACCTTCCCTTTGGATTTTGAATGCAGAGCGTCAAAGCGCGACAAGTTTGTGTTGGGCTGACGTCATAGGGCCGTTGTATAGGAGTAGCGATAGCAAAGCGCCGTAATGAGTCATAGCACTATTCCGATGGGTCAGCCCCGAGCAAGATCTCGGGATGTTTGTATGCTAGCGATTTTTGTGCGTTTGGGCCAAGTGAAAGTAATAAATAAAAATGAATCAAATACCTACGACTGGGAGTCGAACCCGCGGCGGCATGAGCAAATCAGCTTCGCAGGCCGTTGCGCGAGAGCACCAAGGTATCGCCGCAGCCGATCAAGCCTCCCGACCCTTACAGAAATGGTCCATAGACAGTCTATAGACTTCTTATAGACTTTATTGCCTTCCTATAGATATTTATTTTTGTCTATTCATAGTCTATAGACTTTTTTATAGACAAACCTCTACTAAATGTGTATGGCCATAAATCTATAGTTTGTCAATAGACTGTCTATATGATTTGTATTGCCTATAGACTGTTCTCTGGGGTTTTTCCATAAATAGTCTATATGCTTTATACAGAGAAGTCTGTGGACAGTCTATAGACTGCCTAAAACAATTTTTGTAAGGAGATCATGCAACACACTCTCGCGCTGTGCATTGCACCTCGGCTTCTTCGTCCACTAATACTGCTTTGAAGCTAATATTCGCGCTTCGAGCTATGTGGCGGTAGTTACAGAGATGTGCGCTGCATGCTTTGACGTTTACAACATTGCTGCAGAAACGCGGCACTGGAGTATATGGACCGTTGGCGCACATTGGGTAAATTGGCACTGAAGATGAAAAAGTTGAAGACGCGCATAACTGGCACCCCGGGTCCATGGACACCTCAATCGCGTTTTCAGGTACGCGGCAGTGATGTCCACCTGCGAAAGACTGTGCTTTCACACAATATTTCGTGCTTAGCCGTGATAAACAGCCAGAATTTTTTTTCGAATAGCCACAAAGCATGATGAAAGGAAATAGATATTGGGTAACCAGTGTTGAAATATTCACATTAATTAATTCCAATATTCGCGTCCGCTTTGAATGATGACAATACGAAGGAACAGACAGCAGCAGTAATCAGGGAAGTATCGGAGTGTTTACTAGTAATTCCACGACGATTTGTTCTATATTCTACAGACACTTCTAAGCCGCCTAATGAGAATTCTGCTCATGAATATTCGCAGTCCCCAATGTGCACTCATGCGAAAAAAGCTGCACCCTTCCTACGATATTGTATTTCCTCGAAATCTTTATTGGTCACACCGTTTTCTGCCTCATTTTATTGCGTTAGGTAAAGCGAAGTTTTATGCCTCACAGCACCATCTTTACTGCCTGAGTTTTCCAGCTCCTCAGTGCTTCAAGTTTTATTAATACCTCCGAAATTCCTGAGTACTCGCGGGCAAAAGCGGAGCTCTGTAAGAGGGAGGGACCAATAGCGCAGGTTCTTCCTAGGGGTATGCGAATAGTGCTCTTAGTACTTTTATTAGCAGTACGAATCGAATAGGAGAATAATCGATCCGTTATTCTAAAATTTCGAATATACCCGCACCCCTAATTCTTTCGCATCGTGAAACGCAAAGTATTTCTTTTTAGGTTTGTATTTCCCCCGGATATTTAATATAATGCCTCTCTGCACAAACATTTCTGCTTTTGCGGACACCAGGAAAGCGCGACGAAGTTGTAATTTCAAATAAAATGTGCAATTATGGGAGCTGTTTCGACGGCTTTCAGGAGACAACTACAATATCACTACAGACCGGATGACCGTATTGGTGCAAAACAAGAAAAGTCAGCGAGAAACGGCAGAATGACACTTGTTCATAATTGTTCACTAATGCACAAGAAAGAAACCATGACAAGCCAAGAGTGCAACACACAGCGTGAAGACGCGTAAAGTGCACCATGTGAGATGATATAGATATAACACGTTAATCGGGCTCTAAGACACAAGGTGCTACTCAGTTCAGAACTGACTGTATTTTGTTTATTTATTTAGGACAGCACGAAAACAACAACAAAGAGACAAATAAAAAAGGCTGGCGGTTTAGCATTGCTACGCACGTAATATTGTGCGAAAGCACGGGTTTTAGCAGGTGGACACCACCGCCACGTACCTGAAAGCGCGATTGAGGTGTCCACTGACGCAAGGAGTCAGTTATTCGCGTCTTCAACTTTTTCGTCGTCAATACCAGTTTACCCAACCTACGCCGGCGGCCTATGCCCCAGTGCCGTGTTTCTGCAGTAGTGCTGCCAATCAGGTGGCCGATAGCAAATACAAAAACGACTTTTTTTTTGCCCTGTCATTCACGGATGCCCACGTGAGTTCAAGCCAACGCGTATTGCTCTAGTGCCGTGTTTCTGCGACATCGTTGTCCACGCCAAGGCATGCAGCGCACATCGCTCTGTCACTGGCTCCCCGTGACTGAAAGCGAGAATGTTAGTTAGATAGTAGTATTAGTTGATGAAGAAGACGATGTGCAATGCATAGCGCGAGAGTGTGTTGCAGTTTAACACGCGAGGCGTGATCGGCTGCCGCAATAGCCTAGTGCACTCGTGCAGTGTCCAGCGAAGTTGATCTGTTAGTACCGCCGCGGGTTCGAATCCCAGTCGCGGATATTTATTTAATTAACTAGGCACAAGCCCGCAAACACCGCAAGCTTTTGCTCGGGGTTTATTCATCGGAATAGTACTTTAAATTCGACTAAAATTATCAGTACAGGCCGAAACCCAGAACTGATCCAATGGCCTACGAAGCACGCGTGACAAGAACAACCATTTTGTTTAAATGGCCAAAAAACAAGAGGTAAGCTCCGTACTGAAAGCAAACTTACAAATAAACAAAACTTAAAGCAGGAAGAATATAGCTCGCTGCCTTGTATGTTCCGCAACACATTTCTGAACAAGCTTTCGTGTCTTCTTAGTCAGAACTTACGCTGTTTCAGTAGAAAACTGATTGAAACAGAATGGAGTGTAACAAGTCCAATTCGTTTTTCCGTTGCCTGAAAATACTACTCCTCGAAAACATTTCTCAATAGTATGCGTTTCGCACAGTTTTATGTTTCATATCTTGATAGCCCAAGAGCATAGCGGCTTCTTTCCGTTAGGTACAGCTTCCTAGTCACAAGGGTGTTGCTACGGATTTGTTGCTTTGACATGACAGAAATGGGCAGCGCGAACAAAGAACGGCGTCGAATATCGCCTGTGTCGTTCATCTTCATCGTCCTGTGTCCGCCCTGTTCCTTTCTGTTGTCCTGGCAACTTCGGGAAACAACTGGAAAAACTGCAAGTGAAGAAAAAAAAAAGTCGCGGTTGTTTACAGTTTGTCGCGGCACTGGTAAATCTGACGTCACGCAACTGCATATCTTATTGGAAGAAGCTTAAATGCAATATGATTGATTAAATTTGAGAGCCGCTCCACCTTGCTATATTTCTCATTTCGCAGATTCTGGGAATGATAAACAAGTGGCGTGCCAGCACGCGCACGTGTTACCTGTCACAAACAGGTCTTGTTTAACGAAACAAACCTATTCCAACTCGCATTCGTCATCGCTCCTTCTTCTTCACCTTCTTCCTCTTCTACTTCTTCAGCACGCACTGCGCGAGAGCCTTCGCGTGCCACACCGTCGTCGCTCAGAGAGAATTCTCCTGCCTATGTTTGCCCCAGAAGAGAAGAAACGCAGAAAATGAGCAAATTTCTCGCTGCGCGCGCTGCCATCGCGCGCCACACCCACCCGTTTGCGTGGAAATATGGGGCTCCGTCATGTCGCGGATGGGGAAAGCCACCGCTACGAGACGAAAATCCGCGCGTAGCGATCTCTCATCGAACTTTTTGTAAACACGCGTCCCACCCATCCAGCTCAGTCGGGAGAGGGCAAAAATGGGGTCCGAGCTGGTGCGGAGGAGGGGAAAAGAGAGACGCCAAAGAGATGGATCGGGCACCCGAAGCTGCTCTGCATACGCGAAAGAGGGCTCCTCGCGCTGGCTGCGGTTCCCGCTTCGCGCGGCACGAAACACACACACGCCCGCGGCGGCCCGGTGTTTGCGAGCTCATCCGTTTCGAGATGGACGCTCTTTCCTGTCCGCGCCAGCGGGGCACGTGACAGCAGTATCGGCGGCGAATGGCGGCGAATCGCTGAGCACAACACGAGTCCACGCTAGGTTCGAGAGGCGTCGCCAGTGGCGCTGAGCAAACTCTTTCCTTCACTTTCATTCCTCCACCTGCTCACCCTTTCCCCTTCACCCCTCCAGCGCGAAAGTGGTCGGGCGCGCGCTTTCTGCCCGTCCGCCGAGGAGCGTACTCGAACCGCGGGCTCGCTGCTTGTCCTCCTAATGGCCCCCATTTGGTCGCGGAGTCCGAACTCCAGCCCCGCCCTCCGCGCCGACGAAGACGGAAGGCGAGCCCTGTGTAGGGCAGTGTTTAGTAGCGCGCAGCCAAAACGAGAAAAAGATGAGACCGAATCACCTGCTCCCGGGGAATTAAGTGCCTTAATTCGATGCAGCTTAAGTCTTAATTTCGATTTGCCCCAGATGAATGGTCCTCCGGCGGGAGATGATGGTAATCCGGCGCCTGCGCACGCATGGGAAGTGCGCATTAGCGCGCCAGAGAAAAAGCAGACCGTTTGTCTTTCTTTTCTGCTCTTCTACTTTTTTTTTTGTTCCATCGCGTCCGCCGCGAGCAAAGTCCAGCCTTCGGCGTCGGCGCCGGGTTGGCTCCGGCGAGTCGTAACTGCGTGCTTCCTAATGAGCCGAACAGATGAAGCTGTTCCTGACCGTGCGCCACTGTTGCTCCTGCTTTGAGCGGTGCCCGATCGGCTGGCTCGTCGCTTCTTTTTTAAGGGCAGCCTCTCCGTCCCGGTCTCCTTTCTTCCGGTGGTCGCCTTCTCAAGAGAAAGATGACCTGGCCTCCCGACGGTCATTTGTGGGGCGCGGTACGGCGCGCGACCGATTTGCACTTTTCTCCTCCTTCGCCGATGAGGTGGAGTGTCTGGGCGTGAAGCTTGTCCGCTCTGCTTATTTTGACTGCAACTTTCGCGTTGTCGTGTCGTGGAGATCGCTGAACATTTCTCGTGCCCCCTTCAGCGCTTCCTCATCGTTCCATGACCGTTGATAAAACATGGGATAGTTTGATACTACAATGTGAGCTCTGTAACGTTTTTTTCTTAATCATGCAACGCTTTGTGGCAGTATACAATTACAGTCGAACCTCGTTTTAACGAAACATATTAAATGAAATAATGTATATAACGAAGGAATGACGATTCCCCTTGGAAGCTCAGTCAACACGGGATGTAACGAAGCTATGGCTATAGCGAAGTAATCTCCGGGCCCCTTAAACTTCGTTATAACGAGGTTCAACTGTATTCCTCTGAAACACATAAAAAGGCATGTGGTGCAAGAGGCGCAGTTGAAAGCGAAAGCTGCGGTCAAACTGTTTTATGGCAAGCGCCTTGTGCCCCGTGGCCAGCGTTTTTTTTTTCTTTTTGCGGAGTACAGAAACAGTGCTAATAAGACGATTAACAACTATGTCCTGGAAGCTCGTTCAGCCTCTAATTTCTGACGCTGAATACTTTTATCGGTTGGTGCATCCACCTCGCATTTGGCTCGCTGCAGAAATATACGGCTAATCGGGTGAACATAACATCTTCTTAAGCACGTTACAGCAACTCGATACCTGAGCAGTCCATACCTGCCTCCAACTGTTTATCGTCGTAAAACGACGTCACCGCAAGCAAAAAACAGAGTCTGTTGTCAACGAACAGCCATATCTTACGACTTATGTCGAATGGTGAGTACCGTGTAAATTGCCGGCGGGGCGCATTCACGCGCAGTGCACAGCTTTTCGGGCGCATATTCGGCGCCGAGCCTCTCTTTGACAAGCGCGCAGAACCTCACCGAAGCAGAGAGGACGACCCGAGAACGTGAGCCGGCACGCGAGTGCCCATTTATTCGACGGCAAGCAGGGCGCGGTGGCAAGAGCTGGATTTGGTCCGGGGTAGTCGGGCTGCCCATCCAGCAGCCCCGACTACCCCGGACCAAATCCAGCTCTGCCACGCGCGCGCCGGGTATACGCTTCTATTCCCGCTCTGATTAATGAGCTTTTGGGACGAAATTCCCGCAGAATAAATGATTGCTCTACAGCAACGAACGGCAGCTCCTGGGGGAACCTGTCTGCCTCCGTACCTCTACATGTATATGCTATGTAAGCACTGACGCACGGTAACAAACATTCGCCCCCACACCGGCCAGCACACTTGACGTACGCGGTTGATGGAAGCGATAAAAGAGAAAGAGTGACTACAGTTTGATGCACGGCCGCATACGGAGATAGACAGAAGAGGAGTACACACGCAAGCACTTGCACAGAAGGGAAAGATAGGAGGGATGTAAAGCGGAATACATAGAAGGAAAGAGTCACTATACTCTCTCTGCGTAAGTACCTTCGCGAGCCACGCGCACAATACGTGCAGGCAGATAGCTGGCGTTTTCATTCTGTCTGCGGTTAAACTCGCGAAAGAGGAGAAAAGTGAACCGTACGGGGTTTGGTAAACGAGGGGGAGTAGGGGAGGCGAAGACAAGAGTTATATACCGGGGGTTCGATTTGCGTTCCGCGCGGCTGTTGCCTTGGCCATTTCGTTTCAGCAGGCCCCGCGCGCGCTGGGGGTGGAGTGGGAGGGGGCAGTAAAGGCGACGTCATCGAAGCAGCCCGGGAAGGATGAAATTCAAATGTAACGTCGACATACGGAAGGCGGCTCCCGCGGGCGTGGGTCTGGGCCGCAAGATAAAATAATTCCGCCGAACGGATCGACGCGAGCTCCGCGTGGGGAGGAAGGAGAGATATATAGACGAGACCGCGGGGAAGGGCCAGGACCAAGAGCGGGGGAGGCACGGGAAGAAGGGGGGAAAGCACTGCCGCGCAGAACAAAGACAGACCGCACCAGCCCGCGTGTGCAAAAGGAATGAGCGTCGTATATGTATGCCGAAGCATGTTACGTTTTCAGTGCGACAAGGATTCATTAGGCCCGTCTTTATGTACTTTCTCCCCCCCCCCCCCCCCCCCCCCCCCCCCCCCCCCCCCCTCAACGAATGCGCGCTGCAGCGGCGTCGCTACTGACGGCAGGGTTCGAGTGGATGGACCTCGCGGAGGCGTTGCGCGCAAGGACGCGCATAGCACCACCACGTATCTCGGCAGTAAACAGTGGCTCGCCACCCGGCGCGCCACGCATGGCCGCCAGGGGGGCATAAAATCAAGAAACGTTGCGGGACGGATCCGGTCTGCCGTGCCCCGCGCCAACCGCCTCTCCGTGCCCACGCGGTTCCCGCGCGGCGTTTGATTGGCCGGGACGGGAAGGCAATGGCGGCCATGCAGCTTGCCACGGTGGTGTGCTTACTTGCTCGTGTAGACGTTCGCGGTTCCCGACGAGGCCCGAGCACGAGTCTTGAGACGAAATACTTGCCTCATCAACGTCGAGTGACGTGTTCCTTGTCTACTATGCGCTCCGCTTCAACCTTGCCTCGTTTCTCTGTCTCTGCATTCACTCTCACGTCCTCTGAGACCCGACGGGTCTGCATTGTTTGAACGAGCAGCTCGCACAGGACCCGGTCGAACGTGTTGCGCCCTCTTCGAGTACGTTGCTGCTGCCACCCTGTCTTGTTTTATGTAAATACAGAGGTGCTTGTTCGTGAAAGTTGAAGCGTCGGGCGTAATTGTTCTTCGAGGCTCTTCCGAGAGTTCGCGTTCCAGACCTGTCGCGGCGTGTGTTCGGGACCGTTTCTTCGTTTTATTGAAGCGCCATTCCAAATCTGCGCGCGGTTCTTTTTTTTTTTTCCTTTCCACCTTTACGTTCGTACAATAAGACGCAGGTGCCTAGGATAACAAGCGCGCGTAAATCAGTCTCGAAGTTTTAGTTCGTCAGCAGGTGCTCATGTTTTTTGTCCATTTTGTTCTCTTCGGGAGAATAAATTGCCACGTGCCGTCTGCTTCAGAGCGCCGAAGTCACGGTTAACGAGTTGAAGCCTTAAAGTGGACTCTCTGAAAGGGGCTCTCATTAAGTTGCGGTATGCCTGTGTTATTCAAGGACGCCGCAGCACGAATATCCTCCACCTAGAATTTTTTTTAATTCGTTTGTTAGAAGACGGATTATCCGTAACCAGAATTTGAATTTCAGCATCTTCGCGCCTTTCCCTCTCCTCTCGTCACTTTTTGCACGCTGGAATGTCGGCGCTCCTCCGCCGGCCCCACCTCCGGCAGTGGAGCTTCGTGATCCGCCGGAGCTACGCGCATTATTGGCCGCGGCCACGGTAGCTGCCTGACGTCTGAAAAAATATAACCAGTAGCCACCTCTCAACATGTATACGTAGATGCGAGCAACGGAGGAGGGTGCGAGCATGAAAATGTCCGCGGGAAGGGCTCGTCAACTTTCGCGCGTGATTGTGGGTCCTCTGCTGCGTCGAGAAGTGTATTATTTGGCTCAGGTTTATTGACAACACATTGCAGTGATTAAGCGAGTTGATGTGCTTTCCTCGGCAGGTCTTTCAGAGTCCCTTTAACAAAAACCGTCTCTTCGGAATGAAGATATTGCTGCTGTCGGCGAAACAGAAAAGTTAAGGGCGGGAAAAAAATGGTCTAGAAAAAATTAAAATTGTGTCCGGAGAGCACCCTGTATAACTATACAGTACATTCTGCCTTTCGTTTTATACGATGCTGCGAATCTTTATTCATTCTGACAGCATGCATATCTAAAAAAAATGAAAAAAAAAACTTTCCTAGGGTTGTTCCCTCGCAACGTTAATTTAAAAGGAGCGCACGTAGATTTATTTACTTTACTTCCTTCCACCAACTTTCGTAGCATCACGGCAAGGTTTCCTCAGGAGCTAGTACGGCGCCTGTTTGAAAAAAATCGCTAACGTCGAACCGTCTCGCACAAAATCTCAGTCGTAGGCGTGGCATTCAACACTGCTTCAAGAAAGTGGTACAGTTGTTCGGAACAGTTCTCCGTGCTCCGAACTGCAGTAATAATAATAAAAAAAAACAAAGAAATGGTTACAGTTTAATCTATGCACTTGGCGAGTTTTGCCATTCGGCACGCGCTCAGCAGGCTCCCCGAGATAACCAAAGGAAGCAGCCGTTGTTGTGTAAATCGGAGAAAATTGGAAAAGCGTATCGATCTGGCGCGGAATTGTTTTGCGAACAGGCCAAATCATTCACTGTTCATTCCGGCCGCCCACTCTTACTTCTGACGTTTCACTCTTTCCCTCCGTCTCCAGTCTCCGCAGCTTCTCTCTCTCATCCTTGCGTCAGCGGAATGAAAGCATTCCGCGAATTCTTCGGAAATTTTCCCGTTCGAAGACCGTTGGCACTGCGCACCTTAGGAACGCTGGCCGGGAGAAGCCGTACGTTTCTTTAGCCGAGAGACGCGAGTGCGAGCGTTCCTCAACGCCTCTCAGATTAGGTGAGTGAAACAAGTAAGCTCTGCTGAGGAAAAAAAAAAAGTAACACCCGAAGACAAGGATGGTCGATGCATATGCTTCGCGAAGCTTCCCGAGACGCTTTCTTCTCCCGAGTCGGCGCGCACTAACACGCGGGAACATTCTCGCTCGAGCCAGATTCACAAAGACCGTGATTAAACGGTCGGTGCGACAAACGAAGCAAGGTATGGCCAGCATTATTGGAAGCCCGTGTCGTGCTTCTTTTTCTTCTATCGCTCACCTTTATCCCTCTTTTTTTATCCTTTTATTATCTGTACGTATACGTTTCGGGCGAAAGTAGGACTGATACTGTACTGCTCTGCGCATGTCCTCAGTAATAACTGCACCAGTCTGGAAGTTCAGTGAAAATTCAGTGAAATGTGCACTGTTCTTTTTTTTTGCTTAGATTTTGGAAAAGCGCTCGAAATTAAGAGATGCACTCTGCTGTTATCCTGTGCAGTGGAGACTGTCAACCCGAGTCACGTTGTATTAGTAAGAAAATTGCGAATGTTTCGGCTTCCGGTCCCCGAATCCATCTGATTAAAGGTTCGCGGTATAGCGCCGTCTGTCTGGCACAAGTCAGCATGACCAGATTGGAGTTACAGCAATGATTTCTGCGACTACTTTCCGATTTGGGTAGCGCAGCGTTGTTACGTGTTTCGAGCCTCGCTGACTAAGGTTCGAGTTAATTCCGAGCCTTGTTCCATCGCTTTCATCCACGTTTCTACCCCCTTTTCTTTCTTGGTTCTTGCAAGGCATTCTGTGCCAAACACGAACTATAGCCCAATGTATGTGTTAACTATGCTGATAATCAGCTCAGTCTGGATTTAAATATATGCCAGAGTATTTAGTCCATTCCGGCGGAAGCTATCGTAACAGGTAAATCTTATCTAAATCTGCGACTCTTAAGTTCCCTTCTTTTCATTTAAAAATAAACATCTTGATTTAGAAGTGCAACTTATAGATCAGGAAACACGGCACTTTAGAGGCGCCACAATTTCTTAGGAGATGTAACAAGGCGTCCGCAATTCGACAGGTGACGCATAGACGCAATGCGCTCCTAATTAGAACTTGTCTTACTTTTTAGTCGGGCTCCTTTCGCACTGCTTCGCAAGAGGTAGACACGCCGCGGCAGCTCAGTGGCTTAGGCGCTCGGCTGCATGCAGAGCCCAAGGTCGTGGGATCGAATCCCGGCCACGACGGCCTCATTTCGATGGAGGCGAAATGCAAAACCGGCCGTATGGTGTGCGACGTTATAGGAGTTTAAAGAGCTGTAGGCGCAGGTTTGCAGCTCTGGGGGCATTAAACCTCACACACCACGCCATATACCATTTCTAGTGGTGGAAAAGTCTTCCCTTTCTCAAAACTATGTCCGCTCAAGCTTTCGTGCTGTTTCAGTAAAGTACGATGCGTCACAGCGCGGCTTTCATCTCGCAGTTCGCAGCTCACGTAACAATGCTTGTTTGCTTAATAACAACATTGTAACGTCGCAGAGCCACTTGCGTTTCAAGCTGCCGTCTCAAACTAAGGTGAAAAATGCAGAGGTCGACATCGTATAACACACGCCTTGGAATAACTGAAATCCAGTTATCCTTCGCCGAAAAACATGAGACTGCTTCTTTATTCGTTTCTGTCCCAAACGGTACCTCTGCGTATTAGTGCGTTCATTGACTCGCTAAATAATAAATTATAATAGATTTATCTCAGTTTAAAGATAGCAATACTGTACTTGGCTTCAGACAGAAATCGCTGAGAGTTACGTGCTGGTGGGAAGAAAAAATATATTTCGGAGTGACTCCGGCTAACGTGTGTCCATTAGACGCGGTCAAATGTCGGTTCACGACTGTTTTAACGCATCAACCCTACGCAAAACCAGGCTCCAGAATCTCGCTTTCCGTGAAATGGGACGGTTACGACCGCGGAGCCGGCGTTGTGTACCGTTGCGTCAAAATGTAATATAAAGTGAGGGAAAACGTATAAGCTGAAGCTGCAGGGCATGAAACTGTTATATGTGAAGGTCCCTGCAGTTATCCGTAATCGACGATGACTAAACTAACATCCGCCGCGCGAGGCAGCCGTAATCACGGTGGACAAACTCCCCCGCATAGATGCCAAAAGCAACAGCGCATTCAAAGAGGAATTTTTTTACACAAAACTACAATCAATTATATTCACATAAGTTTCAGTTAAAGCAACGTTTTTTTTTTTTTTGGCCCTCACTGAATTTCCTACCGTTACTTCCTTAGTATTGAGCACGTTTTGCTTCGCACTCAGAAACGACGGCTAGGCTAGCTTTGCGCATGGGACAGACCGCACGAGGAGTAACGTGAGCGTCCTGCGCCAACGTCCGCAATAAGATTCACGATACGCAGCGTGTTGAACGGAATCTGTCAATCTAGACTGCTCAGCCGCCGCGGTGGCTCAGCCACTGTGTCATTTGGCAGCTTAGCGCTAGCTCGGTTGGTCGGGGTTTCGAACCTGGCCACGGTGGAGGCGACACTGTAATCAAAACAGAACGCAAAAACGCTTGAATACTGAGATTTCAGTTATTTAAACTAATCCACAGCCTTACTTTAAGGCGTGCCCCACAGCTGCGGCCTCGACTTTTGCTCGTAGAAATCTAGTATTAATTAATTGTTTGTCTGTATTACAGCAGCCCTAGTAATGTTCTCCTGTATGACTGCGTGTTCGCGAGTCACGACAAACTCGGCTCTCCCGATGTAAGCCTAGCGAACTAGGTCGTCGTCTCGGAAACGCGCTCCGATCCACTCGACCGGAAAAACAAGAGAGGGTGCCAGTGGTACTCTATACCGGCACGTGCCATTAACCGCGCGGTCGCTCTGCTCGATCCAGCGCTGAGCACTCGCTCGTCCCAGCCAACCGTGCTGAGAAGAAGATCCCTGCGTGGAGTGCGTTTTCCTGTTAGGGAGCCGGCGTCTTGCCGAGTAAGCGGCCGACGGAAAAGGAAGAGAACTCGGGATGCAAATGACGCGGCACGTGTTTGCACAGCACTGAACGATCCTGAATCCGGAGCCTCGCGCTTGACCGAGGGCCGAGCCTCATTCGCCACGTGGCTGAGTAAACTTCGTCCCCATACGCGTTTTCCGCGCGACGACATGCCTCCCGTCTTCTTCGAGCGGCATTCGTGAATCGCACTCCATCGTCCCGAGCTGTGTATAGCTGCTTTCGTTCCTCAAGTCCTTTTCTATACGAGTGCTCATGTCCTTGGGATGGCGCTCGTCACGGCAAATGATTGCCCGATGTTTTGCCGCCCGTAGTGATAAGCGTTAAATGTCGATCGTTTCTGCGCCAGTAATTTTGAATCTAAGCCATTTCGGCCAAGGAAAGAACATTAAGTTCCGCTTCGTTTCACTCACCTCCGCTCCTCGTCCGCTTCTAGAAACTTCTGTTTTCTGACAGCCGCCTCTTGTGTTTTTTTTTTTTCAGTGCCTGCGACAGTTTCTTGTAATAAACCCTGATTCATTTATTACGTGAACACAGGAAGTAATTATCAAGTACATCCTGCCTGTAACAATAATAAAGCACGCGCTGTGTCATCGTTTTAAGCCGAACTTGTGAGCTTTGACATCACATTGACGTGAAGCTATGCTGCCGCACCTGCTGGTCGTTGTACGCGCCGAACCTGTCGGTCGTCTCAAGCTGGCTTATTATGGCCACTGATCCGATACCAGCGCCGTCAGCATTTCGCTTCAGGCACGCAGCTAATAAAGCGCAAGCTCACGCGAGCCGCCGCTATTAGCACCATGCAGTATAGGAGGCGGATTATGGGGATCGGGGCGGTGCTCTTATATTTGCGCGCAGGCACTCCGTCGCTTCGGCGGGGGTTAATTACCGAACGTGTTTATCCTCCGTCCGTATCCCGTCACGCGTCAGTGAGCCGACGCTCCTCTCCTGGCGGTGTTTGTGGTTCATGCGATGTGAGAAGCGGAATAACCATGGAGAGAGTGCACTGTATACGTATCGACGCAGTCAAGGTGAGGGGACACAAGACAGCATCACGCTTGATGCCACAGAGGTGGGTGGTAGTGTGTCCAGAAACCCTAGTCGTGGTGAATAGATCTTGCCCGCGTCACGTATTCTACGAGCGCACGACTTCCGTTTTTCGCGCAGATAAGATCGCGTCTTACCGCGAAGGCACAAGCACGCCAATATTCCCGACCGACCAACACAGCTTTCGTAACTCGGCAGTAAGAATCGCTGGGGATGCTAGCGTACTGGAAGTGCGTATTGCAATACCACGAGACCGTCATGTGGCGGCTCATAATAGGAGGCCATGATTTATTTAGTTATTTGTCGATCGATAGATCAATTGATTGATTGATTGATTGATTGATTGATTGATCGATTGATTGATCGATCGATTGATTGATTGATTGATTGATTGATTGATTGATTGATTTTTGCGTGCCAGGACAACACTGTGCGGTAAGAGCTTCTATATCCCATCACGGACGGGTAGGATATCGGCATATCTTTTTCTTTTTCAAGATGTGCGGCTAGTACGCCCGCGCACTCATGCTTGCTCGCAGGTGGTGAGCCCTCCAAATGTGACAGGTGCGGCCTGGCACTGAATGCGGCAAACGTGCTTAGGAGAACAGCTCACGGAGAGTTTGCGTAGGTAAAGAGGTAACACCACCAAGGGACCACAGGCATGTTGTAAAATTAACTTTGTCATCTTGTGTGGCGTGATGTTTAAAATCATCAGCAATACGTTTTACTGCAGCGGAGGTCTCACAGACACTTAGGGCTGCAGTCGACGGTTGCTCTCTTTGGTTTCGTACGGAGGTTTGAAGCTTCACGAACGCAGCTGTGCTCTCTACGGTCGGGTTGTGAGGGTCCGGCACCATAGCACTGGCCCAGAGTAGTTGTACAGCATGCCTTCAGGAAAGAAAGCACGTCTCGTATAATAATAATTGATAATAATAATTGGTTTTTGGGGAATGGAAATGGCGCAGTATCTGTCTCATATATCGTTGGACACCTGAACCGCGCCGTAAGGGAAGGGATAAAGGAGGGAGTGAAAGAAGAGAGGAACAAATAGGTGCCGTAGTGGAGGGCTCCGGAATAATTTCGACCACCTGGGGATCTTTAACGTGCACTGACATCGCACAGCACACGGGCGCCTTAGCGTTTTTCCTCCATAAAAACGCAGCCGCCGCGGTCGGGTTCGAACCCGGGAACTCCGGATCAGTAGTCGAGTGCCCTAACCACTGAGCCACCGCGGCGGGTACGCTGTGTCAGCGCGCTCGAGACTGCTCCTTGCCGGACTATAATTACCGTCCCAAGGTCACTGCGCGATGTGTTTTGTTGCCCAAGTTACCTGAGTCATTTTTCAGCATACCCGTCTTTATCGAAATACCGCTTATACCGAATATTTCACGCGGCTTTCATTACGTCGCTCAATCAGCGCCATCAGCCAGCTTTTATTCACTCCAGACAAAAAGCCCAATACAATAAGGGCCTTCAAAGTGTCCTGCCCTCGTTCAGCCGCGGCTACCTTATCCCCGACAAGTGTCCCCTTGTATCTCGTACACCAGTCTAGTCTTTCCACTGCGTTTCCCTTCCCCTCGGAATCCAGCCTGTTACCCTAGCGGGCCCTAGGTTATCTGTTCCCCGCTCCTTGACAACGACGCCTCATTGTTCGCCTCAATGGCCGGTTCTCGGCACGACGATATTTGCATGCAAATCGCGCCGTCTCAGGGTGCCACCAAGATGGCCGCCCTGTATAGGTACGCGCGGCCGCGGCATCAGAACCTGGCGGCTCGACCGTTATTGTGAACTTTTCCCGGGGCCCGAAAGCACGGTCACTGACGCGTGAAATGGAGCTACCTTACAGCGAGCAGCACCCTCCCGGCTTTCCTGCCTGGCGCCTTCCCTTTGAGTCTGCACGCTATAGCGGGAGGGGCCGTAATCTTGCAGCTTTTAATCCGGACTTTATTAATTGCCTGCCCACGAGCTAGTTTCGTGAAATTAATTAAACAAACAATAAAAGCTATTTCTTACGGGCTATCGTCTTGCTTTTTTTTTTGCACTCACCTGGAATTTTTGCTTGGTTTCTGTAATCCCTCCGACGAAAAAGGAAATAACTTAGAGCTTTTATTTAGAGAAATAGCCTCCGCCACAGCTTTCATCAGACATGTTTTATGTTCCGGGGATTCTGCAGGAAAGAATACTTGGCGAGAGGCAGTGTTTAAACATGACGCTCGCGAACTTGATTCAGCGGGCTTTGTGCAGGGGTGGGGGCTCGCAGACTTGTTGCATCTATATATGGGTATTAAAGAAAGCAGTAATGTGCATTATTATACTCTGTAAATTTGTTCCTTGCGGCATATAATTATCTTCAGTAAGATGATGCAGGTTACGCCATTCACGAGGCTAAGCGTCGCCTAAATGTTTGTTACAACGAGAACAACGAATAGCGCGGTAGTACATTTTGTGCACCCGCAGTAATTAAGTCACTGCTTTGTGCTTATACGAATTCATGCGCTACACCTGCGGAAAGATAAAGAAATATAATTGCAATAAACTGCCATTAAATACATGTCATTATTTAATCACGTTATATAATGCCATGTAGTAAAATATTGAAGCTTCGATGACCAGACTGTGAATGTGGCGGCATTTCTTGCATTCACTTGTGTTCAAAGTTAGGCCGATGAAAAAAAAAAAGTGTAATTCGCTGTCGCTTGTTATCAGTCCGCGCACGAATTTTCTCGGAAGTCAGACTCCGTAAACACTATGCTTGTCGTCCGCCTGAGTCGCTTTGGGAGGTTATACCCCATAAACCAAACCAAACCAAACCAAACCAAACCAAACCAAACCAGTTACTTTCTTTCTATGTAAAGTAATGTGCCCTCTTTTCTAGAGATAGCTGTTGGCCCCTGTTTTGCACAGCGAAAGTACACTGTGACTGATTATCTCTCTGTGCTCATAATTTGTTCCGTGAAAATGCCAAGGAGTTGCTTCACTTTGAAGAGAAATACTTAACGAACCACAATTCTCATTCTCGCTTTTTTTACTTCATACTTACCTATGCGTTTTTCATCTTTGTTGTTCTTGTTCTTTCTTCTGGTAATGCTACTGATTGTTATTATTCGCTTTTTCAACGGGATATTCGTTATAATAGTTGAAGTCCTTAACCTTGGTTAATTATTCTTTGTTGTGTGCTATGTTCTTCTTGTGTACAGTATTCATATCTTCCCCATGCAAAAGTGCCTTCGGCGCAGTAGTTTTACATAAACATCTTATAAATAAACACTCCTGATCAGAAACGTCGATTGAGGGGCGAGAGAACTAAGACCAACCACATTATTGTTTCGCAGATTTTATATGAAAGCCACTAATATCTACAGGGGAAAAATATAGTCTTTGTTTTGTTAAATTTGGTTGATTATGTGTTATTTGCGAAAGAAATGCCGAGAGCGCGTCAAGCTCACAAAATTCCAAGGACGCTCCATCTGCTCTCATTCTTTATGTCTGAGGGCAGTCTAGGCGCAACATCCACACAGTTAGCTTTCCAGCACTGCATAAGGTAACACGCGCACTCCGATGTGCTGATGATGCTGCGAGAAGCGAGGTAGAAACTATGTCGCTGGGTAGGGCCTTCTTTCACGCAGACCTCGCTGTATAAATTTTATAATTTCTCCTTTTCTGCCCAGCTTCCGGTAGATTTGTCTTGCCGTTCTTAATTCTCTTGTGGGCACTGATGTTGTTATCTGTTTGAGTCGCTAATTGGGGCGTGCGAATATTCGAAAATTTCGAATAGCGAATCGAATATCCTTCTATTCATTCATTCGAACGAACCAAACAGTGTATGTTCCAAATTGTTCGAAGCGAGTAGAATATGTTCATAAATTTGTGATTACATTTCGTATAACTGGCAAGAGTTTCCGAATAAGGCTCACCGTATATTTTTCGACAGATGTTCCAAAACCACTACTCTCACCGACGCCGCGTACAACCATGCCGCGATCACTTCTCGCGAAATAAATGGTTCAGATGCGCGACTTGGTCCATTCGTGTGGCGGTGTTCATAATGCCAGTACATGGCCCATAGGCTATAAAACTAAACGACGCGGCAGGGCTCAGGCAAGTTCAGCGGACCTTGCCTTGGTGCCCAATCTCGGAGACTATGCCTCATACGTAGTTGTCACCCGTCTGATGACCTGAGGTGCGGCTCTAGTTTATTCTCGTTCATCATCAGCAGAAAAAAGCAGTTTTCCTCTGCGTATGACCTGACGGTCAAAGCGTTAATCTAGTGACATCGTGTTGCAGCCCCTTGGTAGAGATTACTGTTCCATGTTTTAGCAGCTATAGCTTTAAATATATAAGTTAAGGCACCTTACCGTAACGCCGCCTCTTGCGCTGTAATATTTTGCAGAATTGCTCGTTTTGTACGAATATTCGCAAAAGGAGCGAAATATTAGTACAAATATTCGATTCGTATTAGATTCGGTTCGGTTCGGTTCCACCACTATTCGATTCCTCCTTGATTCGGAAGCGAAGCTACACTGTTTGCATTCGATTGGGTCTGGAAAAAAAGTATTATTCGCACACCCTTAGTCGTTAACCAGTGTACCCGTCTGTTAGTTGTGACAGAGAATAAATTTCACGTGCCCAGAAAAGTCTCGTCTAACGGGGCGGCGTCGCATTGTGACTGAAACTGGGCAGCTCTGACAAGACTGGGCAGCTCCATGGGCACTCAGGTGCGGAAACGTTTGTTTTCATAGAATGGCTCGCATTCCCCCAGGTCATACCTCGCGTGCATTAGCGCTGGAGTCGCGTGCGAGCCGCTATCATGACGCGAGTGGACAGGGAAAATACATTAGCAATAACGACAGCGCCAGGAATAATGCTTTCTAGTCCTTCTTCCACCGAGAACCTTCACATTTGCGATTACAGACATATAGCATAGAAGACAAGAGGCAGGTTCCTATCGACACAGAGTATAAGGCAGAAATGCTCTCTTGTTTTTTTTCCTTCACTAAAGTAAAGGCTAAGGTATATCTGGCGGAGTCACAGAGCTGCTTTCTGCAGTCGTTGCAGCATACCTTCTCAGCAGAAGAGCGCAAAATGTCCCGAGGAACCTTCAACCTGTCGTCCGCCGCGCGGGACACAATATCTGACCCCGAGGCTCCATATATCTTCCCGTCCGCTCCACGCACCGCCGTCCTTCGGCCTTTCATCGATGGCGCCTTTGAGCGGCACTCGGAAGGATAAACCCGTATAAAAGTTTTTTATACGTACATACGTATACGCATACGCGCACACGCACACACGAACGCACACGGGCACGGACGTCTCCAGACTGCGATACGTTATCGTCAACGGGGTTCTCTTACATTCCCTCCCAACTCTTCGGAAAAAAGACGCCTCAATCCGCAAGGCGGCGATGCGGAGAGGAGGAGGAAACGGCTGAACACTTGATACTTTTCTGTAAAGGGCTTCACCCTACAGTGGAAGGCAGCGGGGCTGACTTACCCAAGGCATTGGGGTTTAGGGATAGTGAAGGGAAAGTGGATTTTAAGAGGTTAGAAGTAACCAAGCGAAGGTTATCTGATTGGTGGCTAAAAGCAAGACAGGAGTAAAATTTCACAAGACATGGCTAGGTGGCTTGAGCCACCGCCCGATGTAAAGGGTTCAGCCGTATCCATCCATCCATCCATCCATCCATCCATCCATCCATCCATCCATCCATCCATCCATCCATCCATCCATCCATCCATCCATCCATCCATCCATCCATCCATCCATCCATCCATCCATCCATCCATCCATCCATCCATCCATCCATCCATCCATCCATCCATCCATCCATCCATCCATCCATCCATCCATCCATCCATCCATCCATCCATCCATCCATCCATCCATCCATCCATCCATCCATCCATCCATCCATCCATCCATCCATCCATCCATCCATCCATCCATCCATCCATCCATCCATCCATCCATCCATCCATCCATCCATCCATCCATCCATCCATCCATCCATCCATCCATCCATCCATCCATCCATCCATCCATCCATCCATCCATCCATCCATCCATCCATCCATCCATCCATCCATCCATCCATCCATCCATCCATCCATCCATCCATCCATCCATCCATCCATCCATCCATCCATCCATCCATCCATCCATCCATCCATCCATCCATCCATCCATCCATCCATCCATCCATCCATCCATCCATCCATCCATCCATCCATCCATCCATCCATCCATCCATCCATCCATCCATCCATCCATCCATCCATCCATCCATCCATCCATCCATCCATCCATCCATCCATCCATCCATCCATCCATCCATCCATCCATCCATCCATCCATCCATCCATCCATCCATCCATCCATCCATCCATCCATCCATCCATCCATCCATCCATCCATCCATCCATCCATCCATCCATCCATCCATCCATCCATCCATCCATCATCCATCCATCCATCTCATCCCATCCATCTCCATCATCCATCCATATCCATCCATCCATCCATATCCATCCATCCATCTCATCTCATCCATCCATTCCATCCATCATTCATCATCCAATCCATCCACATGCCTTTCCATCCGCCTCGCCGCATCTCTCATCCCATACCATCCAATGTCTCAATCGCTCCATCCATCCATGCTCATATCCATCCATCCATCCATCCATCCATCCATCCATCCATCCATCCATCCATCCATCCATCCATCCATCCATCCATCCATCCATCCATCCATCCATCCATCCATCCATCCATCCATCCATCCATCCATCCATCCATCCATCCATCCATCCATCCATCCATCCATCCATCCATCCATCCATCCATCCATCCATCCATCCATCCATCCATCCATCCATCCATCCATCCATCCATCCATCCATCCATCCATCCATCCATCCATCCATCCATCCATCCATCCATCCATCCATCCATCCATCCATCCATCCATCCATCCATCCATCCATCCATCCATCCATCCATCCATCCATCCATCCATCCATCCATCCATCCATCCATCCATCCATCCATCCATCCATCCATCCATCCATCCATCCATCCATCCATCCATCCATCCATCCATCCATCCATCCATCCATCCATCCATCCATCCATCCATCCATCCATCCATCCATCCATCCATCCATCCATCCATCCATCCATCCATCCATCCATCCATCCATCCATCCATCCATCCATCCATCCATCCATCCATCCATCCATCCATCCATCCATCCATCCATCCATCCATCCATCCATCCATCCATCCATCCATCCATCCATCCATCCATCCATCCATCCATCCATCCATCCATCCATCCATCCATCCATCCATCCATCCATCCATCCATCCATCCATCCATCCATCCATCCATCCATCCATCCATCCATCCATCCATCCATCCATCCATCCATCCATCCATCCATCCATCCATCCATCCATCCATCCATCCATCCATCCATCCATCCATCCATCCATCCATCCATCCATCCATCCATCCATCCATCCATCCATCCATCCATCCATCCATCCATCCATCCATCCATCCATCCATCCATCCATCCATCCATCCATCCATCCATCCATCCATCCATCCATCCATCCATCCATCCATCCATCCATCCATCCATCCATCCATCCATCCATCCATCCATCCATCCATCCATCCATCCATCCATCCATCCATCCATCCATCCATCCATCCATCCATCCATCCATCCATCCATCCATCCATCCATCCATCCATCCATCCATCCATCCATCCATCCATCCATCCATCCATCCATCCATCCATCCATCCATCCATCCATCCATCCATCCATCCATCCATCCATCCATCCATCCATCCATCCATCCATCCATCCATCCATCCATCCATCCATCCATCCATCCATCCATCCATCCATCCATCCATCCATCCATCCATCCATCCATCCATCCATCCATCCATCCATCCATCCATCCATCCATCCATCCATCCATCCATCCATCCATCCATCCATCCATCCATCCATCCATCCATCCATCCATCCATCCATCCATCCATCCATCCATCCATCCATCCATCCATCGGTGGCGTCCCATCTTCGTCACTGCGGAAACTACAGGCAAACAATTCTGGGCGCCTAGAGAACTGCTTCCCTTCTCTGTAGAATGCTAGAGAAAATCTTATCTGTACATACACCGAAGGTAGTCTAAAGGAGGGACAAGAGAGGGTTTTTTCTTCTGTTTACTACTTTTCATTTATACAAACTACCAACGGGATAGAGCTAGGCGGAAAACTTTTAAAACAGTACTGAAAGGAAGGCTCCAATCTTGCGGATGAAGCCACAATTCTAACATCTTCCGCCATTGTGTACACCGTGCGAGTGTACATAATATCACGAACGGAGTCTGTACTTCCGTCCCTCGCCGTGACGTGACAGCGGCACCGTTTCATCGAGGGATGATTAAGGCAGAAAGGCCTTGTCTCGAGTCGGAGGCGCCACGACACACGCGAGTTCTGTTTCAGCGCCTCCCCCCTCCTCCTCTTCCTCCTCTTTCCCCGCATAAAGTTTTCGCTTCGATATCTGTTTGGCCGAGGTGCGCGGCGGTATACACAAACGCTATTTTTCTCGTCGCGTTTCCGTGCTCCGTCGACGACGCAGCACACACACGCGCGCCCCCTCTCGCCGAGTTGCGACTGCATTAGCGGCGCTCGCCCGATATACGTGACGTGAGGCCCAGGTCAAGGCATAACATGTCGACAAGGATCCGCCATTTGCCCGACCCGAGATGTAAATGCGAGGCAGTCGACGACCTTTCCGCCGCCGCACGTTTTCTCCTGTTTTATTTTGCTTGGCCCAGCAAGTACAAGAAACGCGCCCCAACCTGTATAATCCGCGGGATAACTTATAAGTACGCAGCTGCGGAATGTTGCAGCCTGCTAGATCTTCTTGGTATGCAACAGGGCTCCTACCCGTTAGGGTCATTGTTCTCAGTCCTTTTCATTACCACTCATCTGCTCTTGCCTTTCGACTTTCACCCCGTAAAGGTTACAGAATTGTCACTAATCGCAGGTCGTGTCGTTTGAATTCTCTTCTTTCTTGTCTCTTCCGCCATTCTGGACCCGAGACCCGCCTTCGTTGTCATTGTCGTCAAACTTGAACCGTCCTTGACTAAAGTTTGTTGCTTCTTCTATCTCTGGAATACAGAGGTTTTTTTTTTTTTTCGCTTAGTCGCGCGGATTAAATGCTGCTTCTCAAGCAACACTACAGAGGCGAATACGTTGTTTAGGTAACAATGATAACACTGCATCCGCCGCTACAACTAGGGACTGTGGGAAATTTGTACGAGAGAGAGAGAGAGAGTGAGTGAGAGAAAAGCACTTTATTAAAGAGCGACACATTAAGCGCTCAAAACATCCTGGGCATGCAGCTCCAGAGCACGCTAGTCGTCCAGTTGGTCCCACGCCAGTCAGGTACTCCAGGGGAAAAAAGAAGTTTGGAGGGCTACTGGGCGCTGAAAGAGGTAGTGCTGCTGCTCCAGCGCGGGCGGTGCAGAGATTGTCATGTGGTACGGGCTGCACAGAGTGGAACGATTCGATGGACATCGCTTTTCACTATCCGTAGGCACGCGGTTTTCGAATGGCGCGAGTAATGTCCCAAATTCGTTGAGACACAGCGCTGAAGCTAATCTTGTTTTCGAAATTCTAAAAAAAGCAATATGGCTATTATTAACGGCCGGCTACAAATTGGGGTTAGAAATTCGGCACCTCGAAGTACAGCACATCTTTCTTCCTTTCTTCTTTCACTCCCTCCTTTATCCCTTAAATAACACCAGGTGGTCGAAATTTCCGGAGCCTTTCACTACGGCGTCCCTCATAGCCTGAGTCACTTCGGGACGCTAAACACCCATAAACCGTAGAGCTTTATCCCTTCCCTTACGTCAGGCCGCCGCGTGGTTATGGCACTCGGCTGCTGACTCGAAAGACCCGGGTGCGATCCCGGCCGTGGCGGTCGAATTTCGATGGAGGCGATATTAGAATATTAGAATATCGCCTCCATCGAAATTCGACCGCCACGGCTGGGATCGCACCCGGGTCTTTCGAGTCAGCAGCCGAATATCGCCTCTAGATAGGCCCGTGTACTGTGCGATGTCAGTGCACGTTTAAAGAACCCCAGGTGATCGAAATTTCCGGAGCCTTTCACTACGCGTCGTCCCTCATAGCCTGGGTCGCTTTGGGACGTTAAACACCCATAAACCAAACCAAACCTTCCCTTTCGGCGCGGTTCGGGTGTCCACCGATATATGTGAGACCGTTACTGCGTCGTTTCCTTTCCTCAAAAACCAATTTTCAAAAACGAATTTTCAGTCAGGCGCCTATCGTGAACAGTTAGAAATCCAATTATTAGAATTTAGTTGATCGCTTTACTATTTAACTTGATTCGCCCGTTTTCTGACGTCCGCCAACACTGGCATCAGTATGCGTCCAAAAGCGTTTATTTACCTGAAAAATATTTTTACGTGTATGCTCGAGCTTCGATGACTGGTAGAGAGCGATCTTCTGCGCCTATAGGGAATAAATTCGACGCATGCGACTAAACCAACCACATCGAAGTTTAAAGCTGTGCACATTCATATCGGGATGTTTGTTCATAGGCGGCATTCATAGGTTGAATAACAACCTATGAATGCTCACCTAGGACCTGACGCGGTGAAAAGAAAAGCTCCCTCGTTGACGGCGGTCAAGCGGTCGTCGCAGCAGTTAACTGCTGCGAAAAATAGCCGCAGTGTTCAGTACTCTTTAGTACCTCTTTGCATAGCGTCATGGCCTTTCGGTACGGCGGTGAAGCAGATGGACTTATAGCGACCAGACGAATGCGCGGGCCTGACTCGGACGCAACAATTCAGTCCTCATGATTAAAAAATACCGTATGTATTCAATGCTAAAGAACATGCCATTTTAACACACAGCTTATAGAGGCGAGCGGTCAAGCGGGAAAGCGGCTATCACGCGCAGAAATGAGATTTACCGCGCGAAAATCCAGTACGTCTTTAATCGCTTCATCTCACGCTCTGCTTTTGCCCCCAACAAAACGCTGGCGAGTAAATTTTCGAAAATCCCCGTCTTTTCAAATGCCCCCCCCCCCCCCCCCCCCCCCGCGGTGGCTCAGTGGTTAGGGCGCTCGACTACTGATCCGGAGTTCCCGGGTTCGAACCCGACCGCGGCGGCTGCGTTTTTATGGAGGAAAAACGCTAAGGCGCCCGTGTGCTGTGCGATGTCAGTGCACGTTAAAGATCCCCAGGTGGTCGAAATTATTCCGGAGCCCTCCACTACGGCACCGCTTCTTCCTTTCTTCTTTCACTCCCTCCTTTATCCCTTCCCTTACGGCGCGGTTCAGGTGTCCAACGATATATGAGACAGATACTACGCCATTTCCTCTCCCCAAAAACCAATTATCATTATTATTATTTTCAAACAGCAAAACGGCGGGCTCGCGCCGCGCATTCTTGACCGCGTCTTTCGACATCAAAGCACCAATTTCTTTGATTCTTTTTTTTCTCTCTTTCTATTTCCTTGCCTTACACTTTGTTTCTCTCTTCCACCGGCTTCGAAAGGCCCTGTCCGTTCGTCCCACTATGGGGGCTGGGCCACTACAGAGGCTGGAGATCGATAGCGGCATGGGCGCAGCGCTGGCAGCTCAATGGGACGCGCATGCATCAAAAGCAGCTCACGTGGAGTCCCGAAAGCTTTACGGATTATTGCTGAAGCTCCGCTTACAGCGGCGGCGGCGAATATGGCCCGCCCGGAAGAGGCAGCTAGCGCCGAGAGAGGGCGACAAACACACAAAGACGGGCGCTCGGGCTTCTTTCGATGTACATCTATTTCTTTCCCATTACTGGGCCTCCTCCGCCGCCGCCGGCAACTAAATCCCATTTTGGGCGCGGCTCCGCCCTTCAAGGTGTATTTGTAGGCTCGTCGTCCCAGCCTTGTCGAAGCCTTCCCCCCCCCCCCCGCCCCCCCCCCCCATTCTATCCCTTCGCTGCCATTTTTTACGAAACATATTAAACTATTCGCTCTTGCGTATTCTTGGATTCGTTTTTCGCCGATAACCGAGGAAGAGAAAAGAAGAATTTGAGGCAGATCCGCCGAAAAGCGCGCGATAGCTGTCGTGCCTGGGCCGTCGTCTTCCACCCTTCGGTTATTTCGTTTTGAGCCTCAGTGGAAAATGGAATCGACCGCCCTTCGAGGAAAGCCAAATGCTGAGGACGAAGTGGTGCACTTTGTTGGGACATATAGAACGGGAGGTTTATACTTCGCTCAGATAATTTTTTCTTTACATTTTATTTTTTGGGGGGGTTCCCGCGTTGAGTTCAGTAGTGTAGAGTCTGAGTTTGCACGCGTTGTATACAACCTCTTCGCCCGAATTAAGAAAGCAAAGCGAAACAACAACAAAAAAATCCACCGGTCTTGATTGCACTCAGTTCTCGGACGACAGTAAGTGCAAATGAGCTCGCTCTTTGGATGCAGCCAGGATTGCAGCGTAATCTCAGTTCGAGGTACTACAGACCGATTTCCCTAGGGTTCCGCATCTTGTGAAAGTGGCGCCATCTATTGCATGACAGGATAAGAACACCAAGCTGGGATATACGCCCGGCTTCGCATGGTGCGTGGCAGTGCAACCGTAGCCGTTTGTCGCAATTTACAACCGTTTATTTGGCCCTTCCTATCTTTACTGCAGCGCCGATTAAAGGTAGTTGTGGCTGTAGCGTCGGCTACTCGCAGGCTTAGGCGAACCTTACAAATACGGTGGTGAGCTGCATATTGCAAACTTGCTTGGAGCATGCATTGTGTGTTCGATATATAAAAAAAAAAAAACTCACAGAGGCAACTAATTCCATTACGTGCTTGCAGTCCGATAGCATTAGCATCTGTTGATGCCTTTAACGGGACTGACATCACTTCCGGTCTAGTGACGTTACTTCACTCCAGCCAATGGTGAAGTCGAGTGAAGTCACTTCCATCTAGCTAATGGGCGAATTTTATGACCGACAGCGCATTTTGGCCTCATGGAGCTCCTAATTATTAACAAAACGCGATCTAAGAAAAAAACTAGTTTGTGGCGCTGAAGAAGTGAATTTCATGCTGCATGATAATGGTCTTGACTTGGGCTGGTTGGTGAATAGAAAAAAAATGTAAAAAAAACATTGCAGAGACGGGGGTAGACGATACACACAGAGCGTTTTACTTCGATATAACTGTGTATCGACGTACGCTGGGGTGTATGTATAGGACAAGGTTACCGTCCACTATCTCCTGCTACGTATATTACGCTGCCTGATTGTCAGTTATGCACTTTCCGCTACTTTGCTCCAGAATTTTGTTATGCTTGTGAGCAAATTTTTATTGAATAATACATTCTCGAAGTTTAAAATGTCATCACTGATAGAGTGCTCGCTTGTCGTACTTTAACCTTTGCGTCGCAATTCTACAAATATGTGGCTGCATAAAAATTATTTTGGATCATAGGCAAAAAATGTACATGTTCTGGCCCAGCCCATATGTTTGTGAGAGTTCAGGAAATGAACCTGTCTAGCTAGTTCGGGAAAAACACCCAAAAATGGACCTCTCACCGCTTCATCAAAAGGGCGCATATTTGAAGACTTCCTGGATGGCGTTAGAGGACCCCTTTCTCCACGCTGCAAGATGTGTGACGTTCACTTAATTGTGTCCGATTATCAGAATAAATAAGCTTGACATTTTTTTTTTATGCCAAAGCATAGGTTTGTTCTGGCTTCACGCATCTTTGATATCTGCTATAGTGGCTGCTTTAACAACAAACTAACCCACACAATTGCGTGGGTTCATTGTTTCAATGAATGATTTAATATTTTTTTCGTGTTTTAGAGCTAGACTTTGCGTCAGATGACCTTAAATATCAGCAATTAAAAAAAAGAAATCAGAACTTCCCGTTTAGTCTGTTGATAGGTCTTAAAGGGTTAAAATATTAATTTCCGGCAGATTTCGCATCAATGGCTGAAGTTCGTATCACCAGCAAGCAGTGTTTATTTCTGAAATGTCGAAAATCGCGTTTTTACTCCGAATGAATCAGGTCTTACTAGTCATCGTGTTATTTTTTGTAGCAAGTCTTGTCATTTTATGGATTTTGTTTTGCATGACTTCATTACAGTTTGGATACTGTTATGCTGTCTAATCAAGTAATATACATTTCTGTGCACATCATGTTTTTTTTTATGCGGTATTGAGACAGTCTAGTTTTTTTTATTTTAGTTGCAAAGACCATACACTGGTTTGGAACCGCTGCGGTGGCTGAGTGGTTACGGCGCTCGGCTGCCGGCCCGAAAGACACGGGTTCGATACCGGCCGCGGCGGTCGAATTTCGATGGAGGCGAAATTCTAGAGTCCCGTGTGGACTGTGCGGTGTCAGTGCACGTTAAAGAACCCCAGGTGGTCGAAATTTCTGGAGCCCTTCACTACGGCGTCTCTCATAGCCTGAGTCGCTTTGGGACGTTAAACCCCTATAAACCAAAACAAAACCATACACTGGTTTGGGAAAAATAAGGGCAACAGCATTTGCTTGTTTATCATTTTCTGAATTTTTTTTGTACTGAACTTCGATAATCGAAGCCATTTTTCTCTTCATATTCGTATTCGATTCGTATTCGAAAATTTCGATATTCGCATACCCCTACATAAAAGTTTTCTGGCGTTCTCCACGAAAACTTTGCTGGGACGCTCTCCAGTATCTCGACGCCGGAGACTTTCTTGGGTCTGTAGATTACTTCACGAAGTCAAACACGTTGCAAGCTGAGCGCCTGCCGGTCTTCCATCGCACATTTTAAAGAGAGAGGTAAAGGGCGCAAAGATGTCCCCCCCCCCCCTCTTCTAGCTCCCCCCCCCCCCCCCCCCGCTATAACGCGCGCACACACACATTCTCTCTCTGCCGCATGAAAACATTAAATATTCGTTGCTTTAAGCTAACATCCCGGCTTTGTTTAATTTTTTATTCTAATCTTTATACAGAGAGTTTCATTGAATTTTGATACCCGGAATTTCGCGACTACGAAAGAAAAAGAAATGGTTTTGCGAAAACAGCAGCCGCCAGAATTGTTACAGTTCGGGGAATTTCTGCGTGGTATTGAATGTTGAGCTACTAAACAGCACTGGGATGCGACCGGGCTGTAAGCGGATAAGTCGCAGGCATGCAAGAGCTATAGCCCCGAGGCGCTTCTCGCTAATCGCATAACATCACCGGTGCTGCCGCTCAATCGGCTTCTCGTTTAATAAGCAGAAAAACAAAGTTAAATTGCTGTTATTATAGAGTGCGTACTTCCTTGTCACCTTTGAAATCTTATTAATCGTTTAGAAGCAAGAAAAAATAGCACAGAGCAGCTTTGCGTTCAGGATGAAGCGCATTTCTATTGGGAAATTAAAGGAGTACAGACGCTTAATTTTGGTGGCATGTTTTCTTTAGAGTGATTCCGAAGACGCTGCTATGCATGAATCATCATGTGGTATTCGCCTGCGACCGCTAAATAATTTATAGTCGAATTTTTCTGTCATGCTGTTTCGGCATCAACAGCCGAACGAGGATTGTGACGTCAAAGAAAGGGTGTATGTCACGTGAGGCATGGAAAAACTGCGACATAATTGCTGCTCGATCGTTTTAATTCACTACAGTGCTGAAGCCAGCCTTCCTCAAGAGCCAGAATGACAACAAATGTAGAAGCACCGATTATATTGCAGTTTTTCATTTTTCATGCGACCTATGACGTCACAGCGTCTGTGACGTCAGAGTCCTTGCTCGGCTATTGAAACTGAAACAGCGCGAGAAAGAAATTCGATTGTAAATTATTTAGTGGTCATAGGAGAATACCACGTGGTAATCCATGTATGATAATGCCGTACGCCTCATTACAAAGACGAAAACTCGCACCGAAAAGTTATGTGTCTATATTCCTTTAATGGTATAGGGCAATGTAAGTGCGCAACAAATAAGAAGGTATTATTAGGTGATGGCAGGCTGTTGATCACAGAACGACATGACGGACGTTGATGGCATGATTTAATGCCTGCGGGCCTTCCTCTCTTCCCTCACTGTGTCATCCAAGGGAAACGTCACCGTAGGTAACACAAGATATTATTGTAAGCAAGATGTCGCTCTTAATGCGCTCATAGTTCCAAAAGTAAATTCGCCATATAATTTTCTCCCGTGTTTAAAACCTGACCATTCGGGCAACACAACGGTCTCAGGCTTTTTGCCGCCTATTCAAGAACTCAGCGGAAAATCCGATCGGTGGCGGTCGAATTTCGATGGAGGCGAAATTCTAGAGGCCGGTGTGCTTTGCGATGTCCGTGCACGTGAAAGAACCCCAGGAGGTCGAAATTTCCGGAGCCCTCCACTACGGCGTCCCTCATAGTCTGAGTCGCTTTGGGACGTTAAACCCCCATAAACCAAACCAAATCCGATCATCATCTCATTCTTTCGCACAACCGCGAAAAACAAATACTGCCGTCTCCTTCGGGAAGTAAAATTCTAACACTAATATTACTGTCATTCCCCCTTTGCTTTTTCACTTCCACTAGAGCTGACAGAACTAGCAACGCACCGTCGACTGATCAAAATATGCAGGCGTGCCGCCACCTGTATGCAATTTCCACGAAATAGAGAAAAAGAATAACCAGAAGGCGAATGCTAGCCGGTTATTCAGTCGTTCGAGAAGATGAAAAAATGAAAAAGACAGCGGGAAAGTTTTTGATCGTCAGCGCAAAGTGTCGTGAGAAGTGCCGCGCCGTCGTCGCACTATAATTTCGCGCCGCGACACAATACGACGAAATATCGCGCCGCTTTCTCGTACGATTTTGACCCGCGCAGCCAAGCAGCTGCGGCTGTCTGGAGCCGCCGCCGTTATCGCGGTCTTCTATCGCCATCTAGCGAGGAGCCACCCTGTTCCGGTGAGCGGCGGCCTTTTTGAAAGCGCCTCTCCTCGGAGCCATCGGAAGAAATGGCAGACACGGGCCACAATCTCGCATCTTTGTCCGTTCCTTTCTAATCGCGAACGCGTATGAGATGCGGGCGAGGCGAAAGCAAAGGTCGCATCAAAGCGGGTCCTCCAAAAGACAAGTAAGAAAGGACGTTTCTTATCGCACCACCGAAGACATCGGGGAGAGTTGGCTGCCCCCCCCTCCCTACCCCCTCTCCTGCAAAGGCGGGAAGAAAAGCAAATGCGCCGATCTGAGCTGTAGGTGCCGGAGCGGTCGAGTCGAAAGGGAAAGAAAAGCGCGAAAACAAAATTTCACACGTACGCATCACGCCCCCAACACCGCCCACACCTTTCTGGCTCAGAGGGCGGGCCGCAAGCAGATCAGCATCGTACCGCAGCGTCGAGACGTCAATTTTCACGTCATCGCGTCGTCGACTGCCACTATGGCGTTCGGTCGAGCAGCAAGCAGTTCAAAGTCAGGGCTCTCTGTCCGGAGGGGGCGCCCTCCCATTGTGTGTGCGCCGTGGGCGTGCAGCTCACTCTCGCTTATCGCGCGCCCCCTATGTGTGAAGAGAGGGAGAGGGCGACGCACGCTGCAGCGCTCATTTCTCGCTGGAGGCGTGAAACGACCCCTAGCTGCATTGTCTGTCTTTGCCCTGGAGAGATGATGTGCCTTTTCGCCGCATCGGTGAAGGTGCTGGCAGGGCGAGCCGTTTTCACTGAATGGATGGATGTGCTGACTCCGTCCGGGCGTTCTGCTGCCTCGCGGAGTAGGTGCCGTATGGAATGACGAGTGGGCCTCCACTTCCGTGCGCACCTGCCTATACGGAGCCCGCCGTTGATGTACTGCTTTCACTACCGCGATGTGCAAAAAATGAAAGTAGAATAAAGGTTGCTTTTTGCTCGCGATCTTTCGACGCATTTCTTTGACGAGAAGATGCGGAAGACAGCTGTGGACTGCGTTGTTGCCTTTGCTCCCTGCGCGCAGTTTTATTTTCCTGCTATCCAGTACAAGGTCAGATTATGCTTAGACATGTACTGTCTAGTAAAATCCTGTGTTTGTGCTCCCATGCGAGCACATTTCTGTAGTAATTTGAATGTGCAAACGGACATCAAAATCTCAAAGGACCGTGCCAACAGTAGCATTGCCTCCAGAAAGGAAATTACACCAACGCATTCCTGCGTGTGTGTTTGTTGCTAGTTGAACCAGGCCCACTCTACAAATTACGAGACGAGCTTTTTAATTTATGTTGTCCTGCAGCCGAGCTGCTTTTTTTTTTTGACACTTCAACGTAGTGTTTTAAAAACCTAGTGGTGGTCAACGTACATCATCGCGCGAGTCGGAAACTGTATGTGCTGTAAATTATACTGACGGGCCTAAAGAGCGTTCGTTGCTTTGCGTCTTGCCTTCTTCTGAGTAGAAAGAGAAACCATTTTATGCAATGGACATTCAGTTAGCACCAGCGCTCGATCACTTCACCGAACCCACGCTCGAACTGCAGTGATTCGACATTAGTTCTGGGTCGAAATGCTGAAGTTTGGAATTCCGTGTACTGTAGTCATTGGGCGTGCATTTCTGAAAGCGCTGTTCGTGCATGAGTGTCGGTGTTTCTTGCACTGCATGTGCCCTTCAGACCTCGCCCACTGGCGCCAAGCGCCTCCTGTTGAGTAACTGCGTTTATGCTTTGGTGCTGCTTTCTCGTAACATCGCTGACAGCTGGTGTGCCTAACAGAGTGGCTTGCACGTCTTTTTTGCGCACCCCTTCTCCCTCATAGGGCGACCAATCAGGGCTGGAAGCCACAGTGCCCGGTCTATGAACAGGGACCCGCACGGTAAGCCTGCACGTCGCATGCATCACGTCTCATCGCTTGGCGATTTCGCCCTGCGTTGTTGCACTCTCTTTTTGCTCCTAACTGAATTCTTCGCCTAAAAATGTGTTGCTCGGGGAGTACTGCTTCTCTATCCCCCCTGTTGCATTTGTGTTGCAAGCCCCAAGGGTAGCGTTGGCCTGGCGGCCTGGGGCAAAGCTGGAAACATCCGAAGGTCCCGGCAAAGGATGAGTCGACTGGCAACAGAACAACTTGTTTATTCTGGCATCGCAAAAGAGCAGCCGGTCAGGGCGACCACGTTACTCGCAGGAAGAAATCGAAGTCTCTCTCGGCGTCCGGGGCAGCGGCGTTTTATACCATCGGAGTCGAGGGCAAGAGGGAACGGCTTGGGAAGAGTCATCCGATACGGCGTCGCTTCGACATGTCCAGACGTGACGGGCGCGTCCGCCAGGCCGGCGCCGGTCAGACCTCCTCGCCTCCCAGTTGGGGAGCTCCTCTCCCCGGCTGCCGCGCTTTGACAAGCGTGGGCAAAACATGCACACACACACACACGCACGCACGACGACACGTGGCACTGAAACCTGCCTGGACGCGCTTGGCGGGAGGCGTTGCGGCCGCGATGAACGAAGCCGCGGCGTCCGTTGCATCCGCGCCGGCTATACCGCGCGTTGTAGGCGAGACGTAACAGACCGCCCCGCCGGGAGAAGGAGATCCCGATGGTCAGGGGACTGCATCCGCTGTCCAGAGGGATGTCGCTCGATGATGCTCGTAATCGAAACCGATCGTCCCTCGACGTTGCTTGAGCGCAGCGCACAGAGAAGGCCTCGTTCTCGGGTTCAGGATCACATAGGACACTGCAAAGTCACTTCGGGAGAGTTGCCATTTTTGTGCTCGTTCCCAGCAAGCGTTAGAACTACGCCGAAACGCAACCGCTCAGTCAGCAAGCACGAGACAACCCTCACTAAGCTCTGCCAGGCTCTTTCCCCTTTTATACTACTGCCTAGTTCCTTACAGTAGTCAAGCAGCACTCAGAACGCGTCCACAAATTGGAAAATTGCACTAGAAAGCACATAATCACTTTGAAACACTAAACAAAAGCAATATGTTAAAAATCCTGCCTCAGGAAGAAAACATCAGTAACCAACAACTTTGAGGCGGATTCCTACGTTAGGGGCTTCGACTTAAGCCATCGGCGTTACCGTTGAGACCCCTTTTTGTAACGCACCTCAAAGGAATATTGTTGCAAAGCGAGGCTCCAGCGCAGGAGGCGGCCATTTTTGGGAGATATGGTCTGCAGCCATTGGAGAGGGCAGTGATCCGTCTCAATGATAAACCTCGAGCCGGCTAGGTAGCATGACAATTTCTGAACGGCCCACACGAGACACGCACACTCTTTCTCGGTGGCGCTGTACGCCTGCTCACGACAGGTCAGCTTACGACTAGCATACAGGACGGGGTGTTCCACTTCTCCATTGTCCCTTTGGCACAGTACAACGCCCATGCCTCGCTCACTAGCATCGCACTGAACAACGAACCCTTTTGTGTAGTCTGGCGATCGTAGCACAGGCTGGCTTGTTAGGGCGCTCTTTAGGGCGCTAAAAGCTCTTTCCTTTGTCTCGCTCCAGACGACTGTTTGGGGCTCTGTTTTTCTTAGAGCATCCGTCAGGGGAGCCGCGATATCGGAGTACCTGGGGATGTACCTCTGATAGTAGCCGGCGACACCTAAGAACGACCGAATATCGGTCTTCGTGCGCGGTTGCGGGAAGTCTCGCACAGCGGCCACCTTTATTTCAGAGGGGCGGCGACGACCCTGTCCAATCACGTGACCGAGGTATACAACCTCGGCCTGTGCTAATTGGCACTTGGGAGCTTTGACTGTCAAGCCCGCTTCGCGCAGGCGGGTTAGCACTGCCCGCAAGTGTGCCATATGCTCAGACCAGGATGCGGAGAATATCGCTACGTCGTCTAAATACGGTAAAGCGAATTCTTCCTGTCCTCGCAACACTTTGTCCATGAGGCTTGAAAAGCAGTATGGCGCGTTCTTCAAACCAAAACTCAAAACTTTAGGACGGAATGTTCCCATTGGTGAAATGAACGCCGCATACCTACTAGCCTCTTCTGTAAGTGGAACCTGCCAATAACCCCTGACAAGATCTAGGGTGGAAATAAACTGAGCGCTACTAACTTTCTCAAGGCGCTCCTCGATGTTAGGGATCGGATAAATTTGATCCTTAGTGATGGAATTAAGCCTGCGGTAGTCGACGCAAGGACGAGGTTCCTTGCCCGGTACCTCAACTAAAATCAAAGGGGAGGTATAATCACTCTCACCCGCCTCAATAACACCGAGCTGTAGCATTTTCTTTACCTCAGCCTCCATAATATCTCGCTGGCGGGGTGACACCCGGTACGCCTTGGATCGTACTGGCTCTGGGGAGGTAAGTTCTATATCATGCGTAAGGACAGAAGTCCTACCAGGCCTCTCAGAGAACTGACCTTGAAACTCTTGTAAGAGTTGGTGTAGTTCGGTTTTCTGCTCAGGCGACAGCGGTGCTTTACTGAGTAAGTCACTAATGACCTGATCAGTGTCTTCCCTGTTCGTCACTGAGCCTAGTCCCAGAAGCTCGACCGGAAGCTCTTCTAACTTTCCCTTGTCGGGCATTTCCTCTCCAGTACCTGGTGCCTTCAACGCTACAGGCTCAATTTTATCCAGTTCTGACGTGCTCAGAATATCAGCTTGCTGCGCCTCCGACCCTTTCTCATTGTTCGACAACGTCGGCCCCGCAACTACCGCCTTTGCAGCGAGCTCCCGAACTCTCGGTCTGGTTAAGGCCTGAACGCTAGCCTCACCAAACAAAAGCCCCTTCTCGCGCAGGAGGTGATCGGACCTGTTCGAAAATAGGTACGGGTACTGGGGGGGCAGCCTAGATGACACTACGGCCTCCGTCTCAAGTGCTCCGAAAGGTCCTTCAATAAGCACTTTTGCTACGGGCAGACACACGCTATGAGCTTCCAAGGCTTGCTTGATCCATGCGCACTCGCCCGTGAACATATCGGGTTCTACGTAAGAGGGGTGAACTACATCCATTGTAGCTGCGGAATCACGAAGCACTCGGCACTCTTTCCCGTTCACGAGGAAGTCTCGCATGTAAGGCTCGAGAAGCTTCATGTTCTCGTCAGTGCTACATAATGACAAACACACGACTTCTCTTTTTGTTTCTGGACACTGCGCCGAAAAGTGACCCGGCTTCTGGCACGTATAACACACGCGCGCTTGCCTCGCCTCGAACCGCTTTCTGCGTTCGGCTTCGGCTGCCGCCGTCTCCTTACGTTCGGTCGGACTGCTTTCACTCGCATCCGCACTACGCGTGTCCCCCCTTGCTCTCATGGGTGTGAACTTCGGCCTCTCAGACTTGGAGCCAAATTCACCCTTTTGACCGTCCTTAGCTCCGCGAGCCCGACGCGTCACAAACTCCTCGGCTAGCTCGGCGGCTTTAGCCACTGTACTAACGTCCGGCCTATCCAAGACCCAGTACCGCACGTTCTCAGGTAACCGACTATAAAACTGTTCCAGCCCGAAACATTGCAGAATTTTCTCGTGGTCACCAAACGCTTTCTCTTCTTTGAGCCACTCCTGCATGTTTGACATAAGCCTGTAGGCAAACTCTGTATATGACTCATTTCTGCCTTTTTCATTTTCCCGAAACTTCCGACGGAACGCCTCCGCTGACAGCCTGTACTTTTTTAGCAGACTCGATTTCACTTGGTCGAAATCCTCTGCCTCCTCTCTCTTCAAGCGAGCGACTACGTCGGCCGCCTCGCCGGGTAACAAAGTGAGCAAGCGCTGTGGCCACGTTTCCCGAGAGAACCCCTGCTTCTCGCACGTTCGCTCAAAGTTAACCAGGAACAAACCAATGTCCTCTCCAAGCTTAAACGGCCGCATCAGGTCAGTCATTTTGAACGATACCCGTTCTCCTGCACCGTGTGCCTGACTTCCATTACGAGCGCGTTCCATCTCTACCTCGAGACGCTTCATTTCCAAAGCGTGTTGACGGTCGCGCTCTTCTTTCTCTTTATCTTTTTGCTCTTTACGTTCGCGCTCCTCTTTCTCTTTTTGTTCTTTACGTTCGCGCTCGTTTTTCTCTTTTTCTTTTTGTTCCCTCTCCTCAATCGTCTCAAGGCATTCCGACAGCTCGTCATCCTCAGCCTCCAACTCAAGAATAGCCCTTAGCAGTTCTGGTTTTCTGAGTTTGTCTGAGACATCCAGACCCAACTCTCTTGCAAGCTCCAGCAATTTCGGTTTGCGCAACGACTTCAAATCCATGGCTGCTCCGAATGCTGCTTTCTCTACTGCCTACTATTGTCTTGCCGCAAACTAACCCGGCAGCAACGACAACACAATTACCAGCTCTGTTTCTGACACTAACAAAAGCCTGGCAAAACTCAGAAGAAGAAAGTCCCGCACTCACCAAACCTCGCAGCCAAGAATTCAGCGCAGTCGTTCCGCTGCAGGCAACCAGTCATCACACAGGGCTCGTTGCACTGCTCCCGGATGGTCGTTGTGCTGCTCAGCATACAGTTGAACGCATATCTTCGCTGCTGGCCTCCGTTGTCGGGATCCCACCGCTGGCAACCAGTTGTTGCATTTGGGTTGCAAGCCCCAAGGGTAGCGTTGGCCTGGCGGCCTGGGGCAAAGCTGGAAACATCCGAAGGTCCCGGCAAAGGATGAGTCGACTGGCAACAGAACAACTTGTTTATTCTGGCATCGCAAAAGAGCAGCCGGTCAGGGCGACCACGTTACTCGCAGGAAGAAATCGAAGTCTCTCTCGGCGTAGTAGTAAGTGGATGAAAGGGGAAGAGGAAAGGAAAATGCACGGGCCTGTGACTGGTGTTAAAACACCACAACCACTGCCGGCGTGCAGATAGAGAGAAGGATAGGTAGGCTCTCTCGGCGTCCGGGGCAGCGGCGTTTTATACCATCGGAGTCGAGGGCAAGAGGGAACGGCTTGGGAAGAGTCATCCGATACGGCGTCGCTTCGACATGTCCAGACGTGACGGGCGCGTCCGCCAGGCCGGCGCCGGTCAGACCTCCTCGCCTCCCAGTTGGGGAGCTCCTCTCCCCGGCTGCCGCGCTTTGACAAGCGTGGGCAAAACATGCACACACACACACACACGCACGCACGACGACACGTGGCACTGAAACCTGCCTGGACGCGCTTGGCGGGAGGCGTTGCGGCCGCGATGAACGAAGCCGCGGCGTCCGTTGCATCCGCGCCGGCTATACCGCGCGTTGTAGGCGAGACGTAACACCCCCCCCCCTCTTCCCCTTTCCCTCAACACCACAGTGACAAAGTTGGGACAGAAGTCTAGTATTCGTTCTCGGCGCCCATGTCATAACCACAATCACGCGTTTTGTGGTCGCGCTTATTACACGAAAGCGTTAGCATAATAGTTCAGTCAGATTAGTAGCTCTTTGCAGTGGTCAATAGTCACCTTAACTTATACGTTAAAGGGTTTAACGTGTCAAAGCGACTCAAGTTATGAGGGGACACCGTAGTGAAGGGCTCCAAAAATTTCGACCACTCGGGGTTCTTTAACGTGCAATGACATCGCACAGTGCACTGACCTCAAGAATTTCGCCTCCATCGAAATTCGACCTCTGCGGTCGGGATCGAACCCTCGTCTTACGGGACAGTAGCTGAGCGCCATAACCACTGCCTTAACGGAACAGACACCATACAGTTAATGATCGAGAGCCTGTCTGTTGCTAACATTCACCGACACGAAATCTTTCGGTAAAGAAAAAAAACGGTTGTCTAAAATCTTTGCAGTTCATGAAACTTTCCCCATGGTACTTTGGATAGATTTCGAAACCATCGTCAGGCTATAGATCAGTCGCTGAAAAACCGAGCTAACTGTGAGTGCCAACAAATGACAGCCCAGAGCCGTATTTGGCGATGTCCGATCCCATATATACACTACTACGCAAACCTTGGCTGGTGACATCCGGAAGCGTCCTGACATACCTTCCTGAAGACTCCCTCAACGAAGAGTGTTTGATAATTCAGTGAACTCTGTGCATCGACGCGAGAAGCACGCCATATTAATGAGCTTAGGCTACCCTCCCAAGAATATTTCTAAATATAAAATTATTACGATCGACATTCACCTGGAAGTTCTACCGTTTTCTCAAATCCCGTAGCTGCAGTGATTGCAGAAAAGTTATTCGCAGGCCACGAATCAAACCCGAGAGAAAGGCTACTCGTTACTGCTGCACCACTGGCAGTTATCCACGCAAAAAAAAAAAGTACACATTTGGCACGTCTTCAATGTACAGCGACCACATAAAACATAAACCGTTCTTCGTATAACGCACGGACACCGTGTAAAGCCGAACGTGAAAAAGATTGGTTTAAAGTTCGATAACTTCCGGAAGGGCGCATCAATGACTCTACGCCTTTTGAACACGCCAACACGAATAGAAACAGAGGAGTATTCGAATGCTGTATTGTGCTTCATCAGAGCCCTTATGTTTTATATGTACAGAAAGATATCGAAAGAATTCTGCACTACCGGCATAAAAAATGACCGTTGTTTTTTTTTCTGTTTACGTGTACATATATCTACAATGTTAAATCACTTCACGTTGCCGATAACATCTTCGAACTAACCAAACAGGTCTCTCAGAGGAATTTCACCTTCGGTGTTGCGCATCGTCCATAACACGAATCTGACGTTAGAGCGTCCTTCGTTGCACCCAGTTTCCTAAGCCTAAACCGTGCCAGAGCTTTCTTGCACAACCAGTCTTTAGCAAACCACGCTAAAGTTCCTAACGCCTTAAGAAAACTTTCAAATGGTGCAGTGCGCTCCGGAAAACCCACGCAAGGAGAGAAGTGACAGGCGAACGCTACTGAAGAAACTCAGCAAAAAGACGTAGAAAATTTTCTCTCGAGTAACACTGCCGTACCAAATTGACGGTGCCACGAACATTCGACAGTACACGCTGCCTGTCACGTGGGAGAAGCTCGCACTAAAAGCGTAGATGTGTGCGTGCGTAAGAGAAAAGCGAATTAGAAGCGAAACACTGTATGGCCCTGAACAACGGGGGGGGGGGGGGGGGGGGGAGCGGCTGTACAGGACAGCAAAACAGGCAGACAAAGGGAGACAGGGTGCAGGATGTTGGACGAAAAGTAAATAGAAAAAAAAAAGTCAATAAACGGCGTAAGCTAAAGGGCGTACATTCCAATGCGGCCGGAGAATCCGGTTTCGTCAAGACGAGGCGTCAATCGGATTTCGGTAATCGCGTTGGCCTGATCAGCAGAAAATATCAAAGGCGCCGGTTCAGCATGCAGCGAACACACACGCAAGAACCGTTGCTTCCTGGAGACGCGGGTAGCTACGACGTTAGCCTGGCTCGACGCGCAACTATCCCGCAGCTAGCTGCCAGCTTGGCAGAAGCAGCGGATCAGCGAGGCGGCTGTGGGAGGTCGGGGACCAGCAACAACGGGTTGCTAGGCCGAACCTTGCATGCTCAGTCGCGGTGCACAAACAAACCGATGCAGCAGCGGTCTTCCGAGCCCTTGGCACGACAAGAGCTTTGCCAGACCTCGGGAGAGCTCGCCCGTCAGGGGTCAAACGCAGCTCCCGCTTCCCCTCTGCGTGCGGGACAGACGCAAAGACGCCGCCACCGGCCTCCATTGTTTACTAGTGACACCGACTCGTCTTTTGGCCCGCCGACATCCGCGTTAATACCACCTTGCGGAAAGCGCGCGATGCCTCCTTCGCCCCTCCGTGTTAGCAAACACAAAGGCGGAACCACCTCTATCTGCGCACCGCCCTTCCCTCGCCCCCAACTTCCCTCTCTGTCTCCCTTTGTCTCGCCCATTCCTTACTGCAAAGGCGCCTCTGAAACGCAATCAATCCTCCTCCCCTCCTCCTCCTCCTCTTCCCTATCCGAAAGAGAGAGGGAAGCGACCTGGCGAAATCCTGGCGGCTCGGGGTCGCGCTCGAAAATGAAAGGCGCGAACAAAAGGGGCGTCGTCGTCGGCGTGATGCCCGGATTAAGGGCTCCCTCTCTTTTGGGGCAGCAACGCGCGTTTTCCGCGCCCCCGTGTATCGTATACGTATACACAGGCACGGCAGGATTCGCGAGCCGGGGCTCGTCGCCGCCGTTCGTCGCGTGCATTCAAAATTAGCCGTGCGCGGCCTAAAGCTGTTCGTCAACTGAACGCGGTCTCGTTGTCTCGAACGGTATGTAGTTCGAGAAACTTTCACGCGCACGCGCGCTCAGCCTCGCCCGCTGTCTCTGCGTGGCTTTGGTTCGAAAGGGCAATGCTTTGCGTTCCGCGCTGAAGCTCGCCGAGTTTGACGTCCTGAAATGCTGCGGCTCGATTCATAGTATTTGCTTTTCGGAAGTGTTATAGACTACGCTTCAAATGACACAAGCGCGTGCCTCTCGTGCGAAGGAAAATCTGGCGATGCGCTGCTGGGCTAGTTGGTTGCACGCCCAACAGAAACTACCCGAGCACGTACGCACCAATATTGCAGGTACACTTGATTTGTTGGTACACTCCGTAGTGCTAGCGCTAAATTTGTTATGGAGCGTACTGCAGTAAAATAAGTGCGGACAGGCAAGGTTCAGTGGCTTTCGCGTCAATTTCGTTACTCTATAGAGGAACGCGCATCCGAGGAAGAATTCGCGACATGCCTGCGATGCCTCTTGCAAGCGTTGTCATCGACGGTGACGTCTTTATCGTTCGTTAATGTGACCCGTTGTTCCCGTTAATGACCGCATCTTCATTTTTTTTTTGGGGGGGGGGGGGGGGGTGCGTAGTGCCTGCTGCTGGTGAAAAAGGAGTTAAAAAGCAGATGTTGCGGGACGTGAAGCGGTTATTGGTATCGTTATTGAAAATTGCTTTCATCTTGTTTAAAACTAGTAATGGCAAAAATAGAACGTCATGCTTGGCCAGAGAGAGAGAGAGAGAAAAATTAATGGAAAGGCAGGGAGGTTAACTAGGCGACCCTACACGTGGGAAGGGAACAGAGGGAGAGACAGAAACGGGAGAGGGGACAGGGAGATCACTTTTCCACGTGTCCGTTGGCCATTCCATGCAGGGTACACAGGGCACACACTATCAGTTCACAACCTTGCACTCAGTCCTGAGTCATTCAAGAACTTGAAAAGTGCCTTCACAGCTGTCCTCTGCGATGAAGGTTTACTCCAAGGACCTATAATCTTGGCTTCAGTAAGGGGCCGAGGATCTAAGCGGCAGGGTTAATAATAATTCAACAAGCTAAGTTATTACGCTGTCTACTAGCATATGCTACAACTGCTGGTGTGCGAGAACAGATTCTTCTTATTTACTCTTTCTTCATACCATTAAAAATATTTTTTTCTCGTATTGTAGTGGGGTTTATTGTACCTTGCGCATTCTTCATTTTGTCTAGTGCTAAAATTCTTTTCTTTCTTGACGCAGGTGCACCGCCTGAAACGGACGAAAGTGAGTAGCCATAATCGCTGCAATTTCTTAAATTCAGCCCATCTTTCAAAGCCTGCTATAGTAGGATGCAACTTAGAAAAAAAAAACAGCAGTTGTTAATCTGGGCCACGATCCGCGGCAAACTGTAATACTCCGCTAGCCAGTCCCAAAAGTAAACGAAATCAGCTGTTTAATGTTTTACTTTATTAAACAAGCCAGGTATCAAAATTCTTGAGCTTATAACTTTTTTCTCGTGATTAGCTTCTTGTTTAGGTGACAAGAGAAGTTTTAACAACGGACTACTTTTTTGTCGTGGAAGAATTCTGTGCGCCGGTCCGGAATGTGGGCGGAGCTTCACTGCAGGCTTAAGTTGTATCCGACTATATGCCGTCGTTCCATTCATCCCCTATAATGGAGTAGATTTGAAATAATGGAGTAGTTACTCATCAGCATCCTCCCAAGCGTAGTGATACGGCTACAAAAGAAAGCTATACAGCTTCCACAGAAACAGAAAATTCAACTTGGCACGGGGTTCGAACCCAAGACCATCGCCTTACCGTGGTAGTCGCTCTACCACCTGAGCTAACCAGGATGGCTAGCATATGGTAGGGTGAGAGCGAATTGATCAACAACTCGAAGTGGGAACGGTGTTGATTCAATGCTTAGGGGAATCCTTCCAAGATGGAGTGGGTATGCAATAAGGCAGTATTTATTAATTATCATCCACCGAAGCCCCAGCTATGCTTGGCAGAGCAAAATTTAACTGAAGTGTTATCAGTAACCCTGGTTATGTCATTAATATAGGCAATAAAAAGAAGCGGACCCAGTACAGAGCTTTGGGGCACACCTGATAAAGCTTCAGTTCAAGATGAGTGCACATTGAAAAAGTTACGAATTGTGATCTCAAAGTAGCCAGGCTGAGGTTTTCACAATACCGCTGGTTGCAGAGGGGATCTGTGACCCCGCTCTAATCATTTCAGTTATTAATAGAAATTCAGCCCTTGTCATTGACAGGTTTTTTGTATGTTCGTACATGAGTGCGCGCATGTGAGCATGCACTTTACGATTAATATATTTAGCTCTTCTTTGCTAAGGTATTGCTTTCTTGCTAAAATAATGAGGCAGCAACGACAGCCTCTGAATTTTTTTTTATATCCGTGAACGTTTCCAATCTGTTTGCTGTAAAAACCAGTAACAAAGCACGATCGACCGAGAAGAGCGAAGCTATAAATTGATTACTTATAATTAATCCCGTTCTGGTTCTTGCAGACATCATCAACTCGACCAGCTGTCTGACGCCACTTTTGCTGACTCTGCTTCTGTGCCTGATCCTTGGGCTCTCCTAGCCGCGTGCTGCCTTGTTATTGAGGTACGCTCGCCAGAGCTGAAGTTCTTGTGCTTCTTGGAAGTGCTGTGGCGTTGGCGCGGCCAGGGCAGATTGATAAATTGCGTTTCTTGCTCCTGTACCCCGCACTGCGACTCGAAACGCGCAAACTTTACACCAGAACTTCTTGGGTCTTGTGAAAGATGCTTCTCGGAAGGAAGAAAGTTCGGAACGTTGACCGTATATTTATGAGGACGACGAGATGGTTTTATTATATAGTTATTTCAATCGTGCCTCTTTCGCCTCCTTTTCTGCCATTTAATTAACGCAGAGTAGAACAGAGTGGGGTAGTGTACTGTAGGATAGAATAGAGTAGGGAAGGGCAGGGCAGGGCAGGGTAGAGCAGGGTAGGGAGGTAGGGGGTGTTGAAGCCACGCGGTCGCGGGCAGCCCGTGTACGTTCCCCGTAACAGGGTAATCTCTCTCCCACTCTTGCACGGAGTAAAACGGTAGCGGACTAAGGAGGAACTCTGAGCCAGGTGAAGATTAGCCAGACCCCTTTTTTTCCCTCAAATATTTATTAGTCGGACGAATCAGTGTGAGCATTTAATACTCTGCAGTGAGCCCGGAATCGGATCCCGAAATCCCAAATCTCAGAAATACACAAAGAAAAAGCGTACTGTTTGCTTTATTGCGTTGCCATACGGAGCCGATCTGTCGGGTTCCGACTACTCTTGAATAAGAGCGCAAAGCGCGGGAAAAACTTTTTTTTTCGTCAGCCATATTTTTCTAAGGTAGAGGGCTGCTGCCTTGCATCTGGCCTCCTTGATGCACCCCTGACCTGAGAAGTGAATACTTTGACAAATGTACTACACCTGTACACTAATGTCTGTGCATTTGGGGTGCAGCCCGTATGTTGTGCAGGTTGAAGAGCCACACCCCTCTTAAGTTATGCATCATTGTATTGCATGTGTAGTCTAACGTCACGGCTTATGAGAGACACTGCAGTGAAGAGCGTCGGACTAATTTCTATCACCTGGGGTTTCTGGCATCGCATTGCTCATTGGCGTTTTTGCATTTCACCTGCATCGAATTGTGGCCGCGGTGGTTGGGATTCGATCCCGCGTCCTTGGACTCAGCTGCCGAGTGGCACAGCCACTAAGGCACCACGGCAGGCCTAAACTGTATAGCATACTTATAACTTGCAACAGGGCAGAAAACTAAGCTAGTTGGTATACGTTCGTTATGAAAAGTCCAGGCGCTAACAAACAACGACACAGAGGGGACACAGCGCTTACTCGCAACTACAAGAATTTTTATTCAGAGGCTTCTATATATATACAACGAAAACCAAAACAAACCGAGAGTAATCGCACGCCACATGCCGACCGATGTGCAGGAAAAAATTGACACGCGATTTTCAATCGCTCTTTCAAAAAACTTATCTCTCCACCAGACAAGCCAACTGAAGGGTCACTAACACGTGTATGCCCCGTTTCCGCGATACGATAGGTTTCAACTATCTCCCTCGTTACACGATATCGGTGATGAAAAAGAACACACGTTTTGGAAAAGAGGGGAGAACATTTCTTCTTGCGCTTGCTGCAGTTACAACTACGAAAAACCATATTGTTTGAAGTGTCACCTTTTTCCATATCTCCGGCATGCTCCATCAGCCGCACATTCAAACATCGACCACTCTGGCCTATGTACACTTTTCCGCACGACAGGGGGATTTTGTAACTTCTAACTTGCGGTAATTACAATATTTGCGTGATGCAGGTGGTTGTTTTGCAATGTTTCGAACTCATATGCATGAGGAGATTGAGAACAGCAGCTTGACACTTTTTTTTTTCAGGACAAAGGGTAAGGTTCAAATTTCAATTGGCATATCCCTGCTGGAACAGTACCCACTGGTATTCCATAAACTGTGAACTTAATATTAAAGTTCCCTTTGTGAATAATCATAAGCGATTGAGACATGGTCCTATATCTGTAGCACTGTCTCGTCAAATTTACTCTGACATTTTTTTCAGTTCTTCGAAAATAGCGCTTGTTTGTCACGAATCCATTTGCCCTCTGCCAAGTCGCCTTCACTTCTATTGATAAAAATAAGACGGTCAACTCACACGTCTAAAAGATGTCTAAGTGTCATGCTGGTAGGCTCGCTTCGTTCAGTCTAAGAGATATCAAAGACTAAAACATCAAGGCTTAAGCAAGTATATGGGGCACGCGATCACGCATTCCTGTATTTCTCCGTTTTCCGAAAAGTAATTAAGTTCGTCGCCTGCTGACGAATAATTTCAAGCGGAGACCTTGAACGCTAGGCAGAAAAGCAGCTTACCTTCCCAGTCACGACTAGATTACTTACAGGTTCACCACGGCCGTCAGCACTGTACAGCTTTCCACGCTTATTTTATGGGTTTTCTGTTAATTTTTTTCTTCTGTAGTTCAGTCCGCACGACGATGGAACAGTTGTTAACATGTAGCGGCCTGTTTTTTCTCTTTCTTTCTATTTTAACACAGCATAGTCACCGCTTTCGTCCAGCGAACAAGTCCAGAAGAGTCTTCAGCAAAAGGAACGACCTTCGAGCCCCCTCACTCACCGCCAAGGGAACGTCGCAAGATATCTTCAAGACGTGCCTTCCTTTCTCATTTGACACTGCTGATCGCTGCTCGTCTCAGACCCGTCACCCTTTTTTAAAAAGCTACCTGAAGTCACGATTCTCGAAACCGAAAATTCGGGTGACTAGTATTTCTCACAGCGGAGACCAAAGAGGCGTCCAATGCCAGACTTGTACAGTGTGTAACCAAGCGTAGAGTGTAATACTACGTGTCCTGAAACTTTTCTTTTGTCGCGCTTGCTTTTCGGGCTATTTGCGAAGCATCGATTGGTTATGGCAACGCGTAGTAAAGCATACAACGGGTTTTGAGGGATACCCCAGTACTGCAGAGTCACTTAGTGGGTCACGACTGTCAGATTCAGACTCAGCCTCGAGCTCTAAGATATCTTTGAGAAGGTGCACGCAGGCGCTTGGCAAGAGAAGTCGCAGTGGATAAAAACAGTGCGCGTGACTGTTTTACTTATTCAAGCTACTTACATTAAATCTTGCACTGCAAGGTGCATTGCACTGTTGTGTTAAGGCTTAGGTCACCGCACCCTGTTCTTTAGTTGTTTTTCTTCTTCAACTTTTACGACTTGTATAATATATTTAATGATTTTCTTGCACAGAGCAACTCACTGCTATATGTCACCTTTGCCCTGTATTTCATTTGTAACAATATTTAAAACACCGAACTCATGCTAATGGAAAGTTTGCAACCATTCATTTACGAATTCGAAGTTTCGCACCATCTTTGTTACTGACGTATTTCGTGTGAATAATAAAAAAAAACACCAGCGCCAGAAAGTAAAGTCAGGACTAGCACACAAACGTCCGTGGTCACAAACCTGTAAGAGCTCTCGCATGTATAGCTTTCAAGCCTCTTGTATAGTTGTGTGTGGTGAGTGTGTTTGTCTCCTTGTTTTATGAAGGAAAATGCTAGTCTTACCGAAGCCGTCCCTTTACGTTTGCGATTAATATATTCGGGTTGCTAAGTGGCTTTTTACGCAAACATCACATCTAGGTACATGACGATATTCTCACTAAAATCACAGGAATAGTTGTTCTCAACGCCTTAAACACCTCACTGAAGCAGCAAGCTTATCGGTGCGAATAAAAAAATGCGTATCTTCAGTGCGGCGAGGGATAAACACTTGGAAGTTATGAAGCACGCAGTTCTCTGCGCGCTTATCCGCTTATCTCGGAAGTTTTCTCCTCGGAGATGCGGACAGTATATCTTTTGTGGCTATGTACTGTAGATAACTGCAACGCTTTGCTTTTTTTTCCCCACACCAAGTGACTCAGAGAGATATGACATGGATTTCACACAGGCATGGGGTTGTAAAACAAGTGCCCTTAACTGAAATGTTCCTGCAGGGCTAGTAATCTTTACGAGTGGTAATCGCAATATTGCTGAAATAGGTTTAGTGCACAACTTGGGAAGCGTTCCTTCAGTAGCCGTGCTTATCCAACCGCCTCAAAGTGAACAGATTTTTTTAGCATAGCAGTAATTGCGCGCTACGTGAGGTAAACTTGTGGGTGCCAGTAGAGTACATGTGTTGGAAAACAAAAGTTTGAGTAGGTAGGTAAATTTAGAACTCTGCCGTTTAGACGTGGATGTCAACAGAAGACGCACACGGCTATAGATTTTGCTGGTGTATATCTTCAGTTTTGCGGTAGTTAGGTTTGTCAGAATTGCTTGCGAGGCATCTCAAAGGTAGCCTACAGAGCATTTATGCACAGTGTATACAAGACTCAGTGTTAAGCAAAGCTGTGACCTGCCACAACACTCCTATATCCGAGCAGTTATATCGGGATTTTAACTGGCTGTACACCTACACGCGCATCATAAAGACAGTTTAATTGGCTCTGTTTAAGATTAAAATGTTCTAGCTATATCACCGCATATGAAAGAACATAGAAGATTAATGGCGAGGTAAGGACGTTACGTTGGATTCTGATTTTTTTTTAATAATCAGTGCAGACCATTAACAAGATTAAGCTTGAAGTGGAGCATTTCGCATGATGAAACGTACTTAGTGTGCTCGGGTTTGGAGCTTTTTACTTAACCAGAAACTAGTCAGAATGTTAACGAGAGAAAATAGTTCGGTGTAAACATATTTATGCGAAATTCTCTTGCGCGAACACTCAAGCTGTTGTAGATTACTCGCGGTTTTGTGACCAAATATTGTATGCAGTCACATTAGCTTTGTATATACTATATTCGGCTTACGTGCTCGTTAGGGTCATTTTGTAAGCTAAGTTTGTTTTTATCGCTTTTTTTCATGTGCACACACACAAAGAAACTATCTCAATACTACATAATGATGAACTAATAATTACAAAATAAGCTAAAGCAGTTTAGGTACACTGCAAGAGAACGACATTATAACTGTCTGCTGCGTGCCGTTTTATTAAAAAAGAAAGTAACAGATCTCCATGGTCACTAATCACCCGGCCCTTTGTACGTAACAGGCAGCAGAGCAGAACTTGCAGTACTGAGTCGACAGCCACCGTCTCTGTGCTGACGTTGGTTTCATCCCAAACTATACAAGCAGAGGTTTTGTTTTGGAAATAATCGAAATGCTTTTCGCGGCAAAATTGCCTCGCATGAATTGATTTGCGCGATTTTTTTTCTATATTGTCGTTGTTTATAACATGTACGTACGCTCTTCTTGGCTCTTATTTATATTGACACTTTGTGAGCTGTTTTTCTTGCCTGTGTTTGTCCAGCTGCGTAAAGAGCAGTTACTTCAGAAAGCTGCGCTTTATAAACGAAACGCCTCCAAGGTCATGATAATATAACGATTCTGTTCTAATTATATTCCTTCTGATTTGGTCCACGTTACGGCGCGGGCTCAATCGCTGTCATCTAGTTTTTTCGCCGGGATCAGCCACTAGGCACGGCTCGTAATAAGCATAAAAAAAATAAATGAAATTCATTCATTCGAAAGAATCGTTCTATTATACAGGCTGTGGCTCAGCAAAACTACATTTTTTTTTAAGAAAGTTTTTTTTTCGCACGTGTTATTCCAGTTTTGGCTGAGAAGCTTTTAGTTTAAAAGCCACAATATTTTTGTAGTGCATCTGTATACCTGTTGCAGTTTGCCATGTACAGCGTTTGGAGTAATAAACGTGCTCATCGCCAGCAGCCACTGTGCTGTATGTGTCTCTCTCTTGAAACGTGCATGGCTCTGCTTAATAGGTTTATCAGCCGCACAATACTGTGCTCCGTCCTGCTCGCGAACAGTGATGACGACGCACTACGAGCTCATGAATAGTAACGAACGCCTAACTAATCGTTTAACTCACAACAGAAGGATGAACGCTTATCATAGAAAGCGCAGCGGAGAACAGCTTGCGTGTCAACATGAAGCTGAACTGTAATGTAGGAGCGCTAGGCTTAAAAAACTTCGGCAATCAAGCGTTTTAAAGCCTGAAGCCTGGCTGATTCATGGTGACCTGTATATGTTGTCGGTCACGTTGGAAGTGTTGATTTGTTGGCTCAATCAAAATGATGCATATACCCATCAGCAGATATGGGCTAAAGATCGTTTGCTGGAAAGAACCAAAAGTCAGTCAAGAAATTCAGGAGGGCACGCTGTTGACCTCAAGTGCGGTGAGGCGAAAACCTTTAGCGCGGTGTTGCTGCTTGTGTCACTGATGTGTGATTAAAATGTTAATGAAGTACACAATTGTTTGTGAATATTAAATGCTGGAGACACTGGAGGGCGTCTGGGAGGCAGCCGTCTGATTCGACTATTCTTACACCGTGGATTCGACGCTTTTCCGAAAACACTCTCCAGCGTCCTAGACACGGAAAACTACAAATGTGTTTGTAGGAAGTAGCGTAGGAAGTAGCGTAGCGTAGTAGCATAGGAAGTAGCACGCTCGGCTGCTGAACGGGAGGATGGTGGTTCGAATACCATCGTGCACAGAGTCTTTTTGTAGCGATAGCTACACAACGGTAGCATTTCGAGCCTTCAGCGTGGCGGCGGCACGTGACCATGGTGACGGCACGCGATGGGGGCGGCGCAGCCACGGCGTGGCGGTGGTATGCCACCGCCACGTGGTTGGTCACGTGACCAGCCACTTCTTGCGGAGCAACTGCTGCTGCTGGTCCCCGCCGCGGTGGCTCAGTGGTTAGGGCGCTCCAGAGTTCCCGGGTTCGAACCCGACCGCGGCGGCTGCGTTTTTATGGAGGAAAAACGCTAAGGTGCCCGTGTGCTGTGCGATGTCAGTGCACGTTAAAGATCCCCAGGTGGTCGAAATTATTCCGGAGCCCTCCACTACGGCACCTCTCTCTTCCTTTCTTCTTTCACTCCTTCCTTTACCCTTCCCTTACGGCGCGGTTCAGGTGTCCAACGATATATGAGACAGATACTGCGCCATTTCCTTTCCCCCCAAAACCAATTATAATTATATATAACTGCTGCTACTGGCTGCGCGGTGCGCCGGCGAAACCGAGCTGCTACAGCTGTGCTCATGCGCCGTGTCAAGTGGGACGAAGATGAAGAAGAAACGCCCAGCGAAACGCAGCGGCGAAAGACTCGCTTTGCCATTCAACTGAGCAAGTTACACTCGGCCAGATGTAGCTATCGCGCCACTCCAGGTTTAACCAGAGCTAAACCTCCGCCAGTTTTTTCTCATCGAGTTCCTGAAGAGCATGGCATCGGACGGACAGACTCGTGGCTGCAAGTATGAACCATTAAAGGCTTTCGCCTTAAAATTATATGCTAAAAGAAAACTGGCAGCCCCGTGTGCGGTTTTTATCTGTAACTATCATCCCAATAAAGAACAGACAAAAATGATACAATGGCGAGAGAAGAAATGGGCACTGAAGAATGTAGCCGGACGGCCTGTCAGAAAATACAAAGCCATACGTCACAGGCTCCTAGTTGTGGGTGAAGCTAAGACCTGAGGGCTCAAGGAAATGATAAATGGAACACGTAGACGCAGCCCAAACTGTTTAACTGTAGCTCCCAATATTATTTCTTTTTAGATAAAAATCAACGACTCAGGGAAGAAAGGCTAAATTCGTGTTTACTGCAGTATTTGCATATAGAGGAGAACGCAGCAGAGCAGTATACGAAATCAGAAATTTAATGACGTACATGAACACAGATTTTTGCGAAAGAACTTTCAGATTTCGGTATACAAGACTGTTGGCATATTTTTTTTAATACAGTGATGCTCAAAATGAAACAAAAATTTAAGTGACAGTTTAGTGAGTAACAAAAAAAGCCAAGATACTATACACACTGCTGTTGACATGCATTAACATTAGCAGAAAAAAGAACCAAGGACCTTCGAGGGACGCTTCAGCCAACAAAACTGCCCCTGACGAGGCGCTTATATTATGCTGAAGAAGTGACTCGGACCAGATGTCGATATTTCTGAAAAACGAATCAATAATATTCTGCACTACATGACAGGAGTAAACGAATAGATGGCCTGTGACAATACAGCGCAGCTGCTGCCGATAGATTCGAAAGCAATTTACGTACAGCTAAGATGACTGCTTTAGTAATTTAGTCAGAAATATGGGGATAAAATAAGACGGCAGAGATAAAAATAATCAAGAGAGAGCAGGTAAGATTACATGATACCCACGTCTGCTACTGTTTACAATAGACGGCATCAATCCCGATCGTATTTGTTTGGGTATACATCACTTTGTCTTTGACGACTTGAACATCTAGAAGGCAGAAATAGCATCTTATGAATATATATAGGGTGATTTTTTTAACGTTTATAGGTGTTTATTTTAGAAACTGCGGGAAATAAGTCAGTGCAGTCTATGCAGGTAGACTGTACAGCAAGGTGGACGTTGTATACGTGATGCACCAGAATAATTAGGCGATTAATTGAGTAAACTTAACTAAACAACTTCTTTACTTTTGAATTTATGGTGAAAATTTGACTTTAGACTTGAAGGCCGTCAACATCGAAGGTGAGCCCAATTTTTAGTTTTTTTTTTTAAATCGGCAATGTGGTTCGAAATATCGAATGTCAAAAATAAGCACTTGAAAGCTCGTTGAGTTGGCTTTGCCGCGTTGCATATTTATAAAATGGTGTCGCCCGCATTTCTAATGCAGCGAATACAGACGCCGTCTGTGTATTTTATGTATTTAAATGGTGGCACTACGCACATCAGCAGCATTTTATAAATGTGCAACGCGGGAAAGAATACTCAACGAGCTTTCAAATGCGCATTTTGAGGTTCGATAGTTCGAAACCACATTGCCGATTAAGGAAATCTAAAAATTGGGCTTGGCTTCGATTTTGATGGCCGTCAATTTCGCAATACACTCTTTATTTCTAAAACCAAAAATAAAAATGGCTTGTTAAGCTTAGTTAATTGTCTAATTATTCCGGTATACCTATCACCTGCAACAGTCGGTGGTGTGAAGCCGGTAATTGAAAGTTTGTAATTTTCTTTTTGGGGTATATTGATGCCACGCCACTATCTTTCTCCAGATATTAATTTCCTTTCTAGCTTTGGATTTTTTTTAACTAAGGGCATCACTAAAATTGCGTCCAACAAGACTTGGGGTGCACCAATCCTGCCTTAAAACATCGCACTGGTGGCTTTCCGGTGATGACAGTTGAACTCTTTTTTGGGCTAGTTGGTTCATGGTGAAAGTAATAGGAATACAACACGACCAGCGGGGACAGAAGATACACACAAACGGAGGACAGTTAAGAAATTCATAATCATACCGAAGGCTGTTGTAGTCTGATTTCACTTCGACAAGTAGCATCGATTTTACTGCTTTCTGGGAGAGAGAAATTACGTGAGGCGAGAAAACGACGGGAATTGACTACAAGGTAGCCGTGTCGGCGTGGGAGCTTTAATTCCACGCATCGCTGCATACGATAGAAGTATTCCCTTCAGAGAACAACAGTTTTGCTCTAAACGAGAAAGACATTTTTCAAGCAACCCACATCGGTGTCATCGTCCGTCACTTATCGCGCTCGGGTTCAAGGGCCCAACTTTGTCTCTGTAAAACACGAGATAGGCTGCTGTTTAGACCTTCCACCAATGAAGTTAAGGGTGTCCGCCGATAGTTTTGGTCACTCTGGCTGGTGATAAATCAGCCGCTCGCAGTGTACACTTCTACTGGACACTGGCCGGGCGACGCGTTGGTGCACAGTGGTTGACCACAACGCTGTGCTTCGTCCCAGAATGGTAAGTGCTGAACTAATATTTAGAGCGCCACAGGAATAGTATGTGACCGCCATACCGCACACTTAATGCTTAAACGTTTTTTTTTTCGTCATTAACGCTCGGTCGCGACTTACTGTTATTTAGCTAACTTCAAGAAATGCAGTTTTGAAGCTGCACTTACAATTTACTTCTTTGCATCTTCTGCAGCTGTGAGCCCTTAGGATTACTTTAATTTCGCGCGAAAACGGAGAACTGGTTGTGTTAAGGGGAGGGGGGATTGGCACGAGTAGACGCGGGTAGACAGCAGTATTGCTTTCCATGAGGAGAACACTGCTAAGTGCCTACTTAGTATGGAGCAAGGGGAAAGGGGGTGGTGGGCTGGCTCAAAGTGCAGTTGTTAGCCTGGTAGAATTCATCAACTTCAAATGTGAAGGCCCTGTCTAGAGTCACTGCGTTAGGACGAAGTTTAAGCTTATTTCCTTGTTTTGTTTGTTTAAAAAGAAGTAAATTTAAAAAGTGTAACTACTAGTTCATGTTGGGGGACAATTGTGAGATTTCACATATTTGCGTCTTAAATTGGTCACTTGTTTTCAGAATAGCTGAAGAACCCTCATGCTTATTGTGAATCATCTAGGTACAGGGTGATTTTTTTTAAACTTTACAGACTTTTATTTTAAGAACTGTAAGAGATATTTCGGTTCTGTGTGTTGAGCTGGATTGTACAGCAAGGCGGACGTTATGTACCTCATATGGGTCAATTATTAAAAGATTGATTAACTCGTATGAACTAAAAACTTTTGATATTTGATTTTAAGTGGCAAGGTTATAATGTGAAATTGATGGTCGATAACACCGAAGGTGAGCCCTGGCTTTAAATTTTCTTAATCTGCAATGTGGTTCGAAATATCAAAAGTCAAAAATACGCATTTGAAAGCTCGTTGAGTTGGCTTTCTCGCATTCCATATTTATAAAATGGCGTCTCTCCCACTTCTTATGCATCAAATACAGGCGCAATTGGTTTATTTGGTGACATAGAAGAAGTTAACTTGATTCTGACAACAATGCTACGCGCGGCGACGCCATTTCATAAATAGGTAATGCGGGTAAGAAAACTCAGCCAACTTTCAAATGCGTATTTTTGACGTTCGATATTTCTAACCACATTGCTGATTAAGAACATTTGTAAACATGGTTCACCTTCGGTGTTGTCGACCATCAGTTTCGCAATATAACCTTGCCCCTAAAATCAAAAATAAAGAAGTTTAGTTAATTTATGATAGCATCCGATAAATGATCCATATGGGCTGATTGTCCTTGCTGTACTATCCAGCTCAACTGACCGCACCAACGTTCTCTCAGAGTTTTGAAAACAAAAATCTGTAAAAATTAAGAAGAAAAGATCACTCGGTGCAAACTGTTTACTTCACAGGTCATACAGTAAGAAGCAAGCTAGCTTTCTATACCTTGTGCCTCTACGATCAAAACGGTTGCATGTGAAGCTCAGCTCAGAAAATTGAATTAGATGCAGCCAGTGAAGTTCTTGAAATTTTGAATTTTTTAAAACATTTACCGGAAAAGACTGTCACAGCACAGCACAGGTCTTTAGTGCGTTGTTGTGTTATGCTGTGTTAGGTTTAGTGGCGCAGAAGCATCTAAACCTCTGATTTTGTTTTTGTTAAATAAAATTGTTTCTGAAGCAAAATCAAAGAAAGGCGGTGGTCAGGTTTCTGGAATCATTAAGTTAGGCGGCTAGAAAGTCATGCAATTCACTGCGTGCGTTTTCGTTACGAGTGATAAGAAAGAATACTATACGAAAAAACGGCAGTGGCCTGCATGGTATACGCGGTATTTGCGGATCATATTAAAACAAACAAAAACGCTCAAGCACCGGAGAAAGCGAATGCGAAAAGTCTTCTGGGCACCCCACACTGCATCCTTCTCTCTTCATATTCCTCTTTTATAGCAACAGTGTTAAAGGCCCGTTCACATGGTTCAGCATCGCAATAGCAGTAGTCAGCGTAACCGGAGGGTGGTAACAACGCAGCAGAAGGATGGTTACAGTAGGAAGAGTAGGCTATGGTGAGAGCGGAGGCGTGGTTACCCTGGAAGGAGGAGATTGCTGCAAGATCAGCTGAATGCGCAACTGAAGGTGGTTACGTAACATGGAAGGTTGCTCAGGAGTGTGTTGCTGCTGCGAAACGCGCAACCCGAGGACAGGCTCAACGGTGGTGGCGCCGCGCACTTCGAGCGGCGGACTGGAAAGAAGTGCAGTCGAAGAACGACTATATGTGGAAAACTAAAAAGAGTGCTCTATAACTAAGTATATGCCTGTCGCTCTCAAATTCACCTCAACAGCTGTCGCTGAATATCGCGTTACACAGCGGTAACCGTCCCACGTGAGTTGCATAGCCGTTACATATTTTTCATGCTCCGTTAGACACTTAGCTCCGTTATCGTTACCCAGACCCCAAGATACTTGTACTTGTCCACTACCTCTAGCATGACCTCCTACATCCTATGCTCGCCGCCCTCATCATTAAAAGTCATGGCTGCCGATTTTGCCTTACTAAACGTGAGAGCTAATGTATCTCCCTCTGTACCGCAGATGCCCATCCAAAGCTACACCCAAGCCTCCTGGAGCGGCCTCGTTCGTCCTGCCCACCTCAGCGAACAGGCTTTGATTGTTCCAGCCACAGAAGACTCCTGTTCAAACATGGACACGACGCCGAATACAGTAGAATACTACACCAGTCCGGTTCATCGCTGCGGTGTTGTAGCCGCCTGTCTGGCCGTAGCGTTTCTCTCCGTGCTAGCGATCATTCTTCTCTTCACAAACATGGGCATCGAGTACGCTTTGCCATCAGGCATGATCATACTGATACTCTGGATTGTGGTCGCCTGGTACGACGATAAGTACAGGACAAGGTGGTTCTACGAGGACATTTCGAGCGAGCAAGTGAAGCAGCGGACCAGCTGGGCGCGCTATCGAGACCAAGGAATCGTCTAATATTACAATAAAAAGAAATAAAAATAAAAAAATGCCTATCATGTTTTTCTTATATACGATGCTTGTTCCATATTTCCTGTTCTTTCACTATAGATAGAACCGACGCTTAACACAGTACGCCCTAACGTGAGAAGTATTCTTTAAAGCTTATTTTCACTACATGGCGCACCTATCTCAAAAACGCATAAAGTGAGCACACGGAACGTTACGCACATGCTTACGCGCATGACTGTCACGATGTTTTCGTAATAATTTCGGAATTAGCGAAGCCCCGAAGTATTCTTCGTAGACGGTGGGGGTTTTTCCTCTCTTTTTTGTTGTCTTCCTTGACCATTCCGCATTGACAGCTTGGTGCAGACTGCAGAAGCACAAGCTTGATGGCCACCAACTGATGCCGCATTTTGTCCGATTTGCCGAAGCTGAAAGAAAACTCGCCACTGGATATCAGACACGTATGAAACTCCTGGAAGGGGCGGTTTTGTGGGCGAACTTGTTTGCACTTATTTCTGTCAAGAAATATGGCGGCCAAAGCGGCTTCTGCGCGGAAAATTGTGTCTGCGCCCTTTATATTCATCCCTGGCCAGTCAGTGCCCTTGGTATTGGCATTCGCGACGTCCTATCACCTGAAACATACGATAGCCGAAGTGATGGCTAATAATACGTCACTTTTGAGCACGTCGGAACTATGAGCTGATGTTAGGCTTCGCTTCCGTTCCAGCTAAAGAGAGTAGAACGTGCTCGCGCTCATGCCCTTTGGTTTGGTTTGGTTTATAGGGGTTTAACGTCCCAAAGCAACTCAGGCTATGAGGGACGCCGTAGTGAAGGGCTCCGGAAATTTCGACCACCTGGGGTTCTTTTACGTGCAGCTCATGCCCTTTACTGGCTCTATAACGGCCGTTTCACCGGAGATTTTCTGCAGTAATAAAAAATAGCTTTTTTGAGTTTAGAGGAGCACTTTTTTCGGCATAGTATTTTCAGCGGTGTAGCGCATCAGAATACAGCTAAGAAGGGCTAAACTAGTAGGCTGGTTAACTAATATTGAGTAGTTAACTTTTTAATTATTACACCTTTCGTCTCTTCATTTATTGAGAAGCGTGCAGACCACCGTAGGTAATATACATATCGGTTTTTAGAATTTCGAAAATTCGGTTACCATAGGTGTTGTGGCCCAACAAAGTTTGCCTACATTGCGCCATAATACATGCGCTTTCGAAAAGCTTGCAGGCAAAGCAACCCCTTCAGTGCACGTAACTGGTCCAAATAGCCCAAATTTATGCCACAGCGCCGATGATAACTGCGTTTCCCAAAATCTAAAATCTGACATGAATACTCCCTACGGTGAATTACGTGCCTGCTACCAGCCTGCTAATTCGCGCGTGTTAGCTGTATTATGATGCGCTACACCGCTAACAATGCTATCCCGAAAAGAGCGCTCTTCCAAGTCAAACAGCCTATTTTAAAAAATTGCTGAGCATCTTAGGTGAAACACCCGGTATAGTTTAGTTTAGCTGCGCTATGTTTACATTCCTAAGCTATTTGTTTCACTTGTCATTCATTGGTTGGCTTCTTTTGCACCTACTGTCCCAACCGTGTCACAACCGTGCTATAGGAATACAGCTTGCTAACCATCGCGTCTACACATGCTATCGTACGAACGCAGATACGCTCGACTCACTTTCATAGTTACACTCCGGCAAATCTTCCGGAAAGAGCGTACCGTACGTCTTTTCGTGACTTGCAATCAGTGCATTTCTTTCCGCTGCGTAGCTGCGATAAAACGCATCCTCGATCGGCAGGAGTTATCGAATGACGACGCACAATCTGCAACGTCATGCAGGCGCTTCGCGCGCTGGCATGCCAGGGTCTCGAGCTCAAGAAGCATTTTTAACGCCTTGCCAGCTCGGAAGGTTTGCTCTCTTCGACCGCGATAGTTACCCGCTGCGAACAAGGGCCCCCAGACGAAGCGAAGTTCACGGCAATATCCCGTAGCAACGCGCACAACTGCGCTATTCCTGCTTCAGTGACCGCGTTGGCAGTGCTCATACAGTTTTGGTCAGGTGGAACAATTAAGGTTTCAGCTTTGAATTGTGCAACAGACCGAGTACGAAGCAGCACCGAGAAGAACATGAAAACAAAGGCGCCAGAAATAGAGGACGTAGCTATCGGTAAGTACGCCTTTATTTGGCAAACGTGTTCGAATATGTTATGTGTGTATTTTCGCTTTCTCAGCGCGTTGGCAGAGATGCTGTCCGGCTTTCAAACGCCATTTTGTACGCTGTAGGTGCAGTCAACTATCAAGACAATGAATTCCAAGTACTTGCATAAGTGGCACTTGTGAAACGAGTTGCAAATAATGCGGGCAGTGTTTTACGAAGTGCAAATCTTCTGTCCAAAACCTTGGACAGGAAAGAAGTCCGGAAATGAGCCTTATGACGTGTGCGTCGAAAACGGCATATACAAGAAATACACAGATGACGTTTTCTTTGTTAGAATCGTCGTATGGAGCGTGTTCTTGTCGAATTAATATTTTAGGGCCACGAAGAAGTGCCTAAGGAAACATGAAATTAAATTTGAAAAAAAAAAACGCTTTTTAGTTGTTTTGAAGCCGACGGGCTTTGTACCGTTATGACAGTACTCGACGAGCTCATTTCGACTCCATTTGCTTGAAATGTATTTCAGAAATTGATGTATGTGAGGTTTTCATGAAGCTTTCTCATTTTCCTCCTTGATAGTACCACTTGTTCTATAACATTGCTCCATCTGCTTCATGTTTAGCTGCATAAAGACGTCTGTGAATTCTGGCGGCCATTTTTGTAGAATCCTATAGCGCGATTTGAAGGTCATTGTGCGAGCGTCGACCGGCCGGCGTTCCGAGACACCTATAGGGAACCTGCGCTGCCAAGGTGGCACTGCAGTCGTTCCATTCGGTGACTCAAAACTGCTTTTGTCAGCCGCTTGGGCCGCTGCAAACGCGAGAACACATTCTGCGCGATTAGATACCCGCGTTTGACTGACAGCATTCATTGCCTAGCTTCTATCGGCGTAGCCCAGATAGCCGACACACGGCACGTGCGCCTTCGACAGAGCGCGGAGGCTCACGCCAATAAGCGCCTGAAGGTGGCGCGGAAAAGTGCATACAGTACTACCCAAAACTGCTTGCTCTTCTCGCTAGGCAGTGTGTTATGGCGCTGCAATCGGCACCGCAAACTTCAGCGCAAGTTCCCCATAGGGGCCGATTTCGGAGCAATGAAAATCGAGATTGCGCATTGTTCTCTCCCTCGTTGGCTGTTCCGTGCTACAACCAGCATCCCGGCGCCAAAATCACCACCCTCCCTCCTGTTTTCCGCTTTCCATTCGTCGCGATCGTCGTGGCTCGTAAACACGCTGACCTGGTAACCACCGTGTTGGGCACTGCTTCGTTTCAAAAAGCTGCTGAGCTGTAAAAAAAATAACACCATAACCTGATCTTGGCGGCGTTATCTCATCTACGCGCAACTACCCAAGTAACGCAGACTGTTGCTACAATGTAGTCTCTAAGTAGCAATGTTGGGCAACAAAATCTGACGTTAACTCTAACGTTGCCTGAAGTGTGTTGTCATGTTCGAGAATTAAATCAAAACAACGTTTATGGGCATACATAACCAACATTGGGTAGAAAGATCTAACCAACGTTTGAGTTTGTTTATTCAACATTTTTGAACAGGTGTAGTCGAGGGTTTGACGGCATACCGTCTGGTCAGGAATCATGTTGATGCAGATTGCTGGTCACTGGCCAAAGTCAAAAGATGAAAAGACGTTTCGGGAGCACTACGGCTCCCTTGTTGTAAAAGACGTTTCAGGAGCACTACGGCTCCCTTGTTGTGAACAAGGGAGCCGTAGTGCTCCCGAAACGTCTTTTCATCTTTTGTCTTTGGCCAGCGACCAGCAATATGCATTTTTGAACAGGGTTACTTGCAGCATATAATACTGACAAGGCCAATGATGCACTGGGAATGTATTTATTGGATTCTGCTGCGTCTCGTGAACCAAATGAATGCAGAGTAACTGGAGGATAATAAAGCAACATATGAGTAGAGCTAGGAAAGGCGTTTTCATGAGAATTAGCATTTGCGTTTTTATAGAATGCAGTTCGATAATTCTCGCACAAAGAGAGCAACGCGTACTAATATATGTTTTTTTTAATAAAAGGTATTAGCCACATGATCGTGCTCACTTGTATTTCCAATTTCTGCAACCAGAAGTTTAAAAATGCTCATAACTTCGTTTGACTGGTGAGCATCACTGGCTATAAAACGAGTGCCCCATGTGGGGGATATACAGGGTGTCCAGGCAAACTTTAGTCAAGGGTTAAGAGATAAAATATTTCAGGTGGGCCAGGGAAACCACTTACATACACCTACCAACCGGTTTGCGCATCATAGGCCATTTTTTGTTTTGTAATTAACTAGCAATTATGAAAAATTATGAAAAACCCCCATTCCATTTATTTGCGATAAAGAAAGCCCCACGTGTATCGTTTTAACGAGCTCCAAAGAAAGCCCGCGAAATACAAAAAAAATCACGTGACTACCGCATTCGCGAGCCACGATTGTGCAGCATCACGCTGCAAGTTGCAGCGTCACGCTTGCAGACTGGTTCGCGCGGTCGTCGCAACCACCGTCGACATACCGGCCTGCCGGAGCAATGGGGCCGTCGCGCCTTGCCAGCACCTGATTTCGTTCACTCAAGCCAGGATTGAGAGCAGCACAATCGTAGCGCGCGAATGCGCTAGTCACGTGATTTTTTTTATTTCGCGTGTTTTCTTTGGAGCTCGGAAAAACGGTACACGTGGGTCTTTCTTTATCATAAATAAAAAATGGGGATTTCTGAAGGTGCTCTCCAACTTTGCTGTTCACATCGGCTGTCTAAAGTCAATATTTACGCATTTAGAAAAATTTTCATGATATTAGTTAATTGCATAACAAAAAAATGTCTATGATGCGCAAGCCCGTTGGTAGGTATGTAAGTTGTTTCCCTGGCTAACCTCAAATATCTTATTTTTTAACCCTTGGTTAAAGTTAGCCTGGACACCCTGTATATAAGCTTGGTGAAAGTCACTCGTCTGTGTGTACGCAGCGCGGTGGCATTTCCTGGTTTGTAATGTTTCGTGCATTATTGATGATCGCAGCGGAAGTGCTTGCTCTGTAAATTACGTTTGTCAGTCAGTGCACTGTAAAAAAAATTAGCACGTTGCGATCAGTTACTTTGAAAGGTTCTCTGCGCTTCACCTTTGCAGAGTATGCACAGGGTCATTGTTTCTTTTTCACGCAGGATATGCGCGTATGTTTTGTTCAACTGCTGAGACACATTAAGCGGCAGTGTTATTTTGTGCACTTTTTGTCAGTCGAACGTCATGATAATGTCATATCAATGTTACCAAAATGTGTACTAACTTTAGTGTGTAATGTTACCTGGTGATCAAAAAGAATGACATTAGCAGCAGTCAGGCAGCGTTTCACTCTGACATTTGAGGCCATTCAGATAACGTTTCAGCAACATTTCGCATCACCTGCGTATATAGCTCGCACTTCACCTTCCTCTCGTCGCTGACGCTTTCGCTCCGCTTAACGGGCGTGCAACTGCGGATCTTTTGGAAGTCATTTGGCACTGCGTTCTCGGCGATATTCGCCAAGTTCTTCCGAGCAAGGTTCTGGGCGACTCATCTCCTGTGCCTCGGCAGTGATGGCACTGCACGCGCCAGACACTGCTTCGGGACCTCCGATCCCAGATAATACCGAAGAATATGTCGCGCGTCGTTCGATCATGAAGCATAAAAAAAAAGAGCGACTTGCTCAGATGGGAGTGGCCTAGCTGACACCTCCCTCGCCACGGAAGAAGATTCTGCGCCGTGGCGCTGTTCCTGCTCTCGGTGTCGAGGCTCGCGCGATAGCCTTCAAATCGCGCTAGACTGTACTGCATGCCGGTATCAGCCCGCATGCTGTTTCGAGGATCGATGTATTTGTATCTGCACAGCCTATGCTCCTTGGTGGTCACCCCAGACGCCGTATAAAGCTATCCTTCGCACTGAATCAAAACACATCTGCGATTTTTAGTGATGACACATCTTGGCAAACAGCGCAGAGCTATGGCTGCCCTGCCGTTGTTCCGTGCACACTGATTGCCAAATATAGGCCTTCTACGCTGCTTTTAAAGTTCCGATATACCAAGCCACTTCCCTCTCAGATGCTTCATGGCTGTACGTTCTTGTGCAACCCAGCTTCCATGCGGCGTCGAGCGGGTGGTTGTGTAGTTACAGCGCGCGGCCGCCGCGTTTCGATGGAGGCGAAACGCAAAAAATCGCCCATGATGTGCGATGTCGGTGCACGCTACAGAGGCCACGCAGGGAGGCATCTGCTTCATGCAGAGGTTGGTGAGTGACGACACCACGGGTCCCTGAGCATACGCAGGGACATCCCCGCAGAAGGATGATGGTGAACAGTGCGTCACCATAGGCCCAAGCACCCGCTATTAGCCGTGCGTGGCATCGCCTTGTCCGGGGAGAAGGGGATCCTTGTGGTTGAGCCGATGCCGAGAGTTTGGACCTTTAAGGCCCCTCGGCGGAGGCAACACGTACACCACTTTGGCCCCAGCTTTCTGTAGACGGCACCTCCGGCCTGACCCGAACGGGGGAAATCGGCAGTCGCCTTTTTCTGTCCTCCCCTCCATCTTTCACTTTCCTATCTTTCTCACAACTCTCCTATCTCCTACTCCCTTCTTTTTTCCGGGCGCCGAGGGTTAACTCTGTGTGGCCAACCTCCCTGAGTTGCGTCATATTGGTTATAGTTGGGGTGTACAGCTGGCGTGGGCAGAACTTGCTTGCAAGTTCCTGTCCCGTCCCATAGTTGGGCTCCATGGTGGGTGGCTGGCATCGTAGCCGAAAAACACACATATTATATGGCTAACTCTCTCTCATCAACTGATCGCCCTCTCAAGAGAGGGCAGACCGATGTAACTCAAAAAGCAACGTTTCCCAAAATTTCCTGTAATGCATGGCGAACAGAGAAATCAGCTAAAATAATCTCCCCGTTCATTGTCGAAACAGGGCCGGATTAAGAAAAATGGGGGCCCTGGGCTAATGCGCATGCAGGCCCCCTTTCCCTATACTGATTCCCCCCCCCCCCCCCCACCCCTGTCGCCTGCTACACTACTGGAAATATGCCATGTTTCATTTTAATTCCACCAAATTAAAAAGAACAAAGTGCGATCAACGGGATTATTATTATTGTTATTATTATAAGGAAAACAACAAAAATTGCTTGAAACGCGTGCTGTTGTAAACACCAACACATATGTTCACTTTGTGATTAATCTGCATTCTGTTTTCAGCAAAAGCTAGGCTTTAAGGAAAAGTTTAGTGCACACAAGACGAACAAGAATGTAGAAAAGACAACACAGCTCAGATGTCGATCCTTCTGAAGCTTGGCTTTGTTTGCATCACTAAGTTTAATCTCGTGAGGAGACGCATGGTTGTATCCAAAACATTCTTTATTAAAATTCAAGCATCAGACTGCAGTAATCGTTATACACATTACTCTATAAATATACAATAGATATATACAATACTTAAGGCAATACAAGCACCATAAAAATGCACAAGAATACAGATGAAAGTTACCAACTGTAACTACAAAACATTATATGAAAATATTTTCGTTAAAGGTACGACAAACAAGGACCACACCAAATAAAAGTGGCACTATCAAAAACAACAAAAATACACTTCTTTATAAGCGCGCTAAATATCACAAGAAGAACAAACAAGAGACGAATAACGAAGATTTGCATATCTTGAATTACACTGCTCAGCGTTTCATTGGCAACGTGGAGGCTGGGAGGCAACACAACGAACTTATTAGACTATTCATGTATAGCGCAAACAGTCCTCTTTTAAAATGGCATCTTTCGCGCCTTCGCTTTGGCGAAATCAGATGTAGTCTGTTCGAAGGATAGATCGCGGAGGAGGTCACTTTCAATGGACATGATAGCAAGCGAGATCGCCTTGTCGTCAAGGAGGCTGGAACGAAGGCGATTTTTTATCAGCGACAACTTGGAAAACGACCGTTCGGTCTCACAGTTTGCCACGGGTATGCTTAAGTACATTCGCAAAGCAATAGAAAGGTTCGGAAACGTCACCAATAAGCTTTCTTTCGTGCAGCAACTTCATTATTCCCAGGGGACTCGTGTCCTGGCACACAGAGTTGTGCAGAAAGTTCGCAAACTGAACGATTTCAGCGGAAAATGCTGGCTGCAAATCATTTTTGTAGGTTTTCACCAACTTCTCAGCCTGCTGTGCCAGAGAGGTCTCGCTCCCAAGTTCTGTCAGCAATTTTAAGAATCCGAACCTTTCGCAGAGTTAAGTGCATGCAGCCTTTCGCACTCGCAAAGTAGAGCCTGGACTGTAGAGTACAACATTGTAGGTCTCTACGGTAAACTTTTTTCTACCTTGTAGCGCACTATCGCTTTTTCCGTCCGGGTGCTTACTCAAAACGATGCGTTTGCCCTCATCCTGATAACATTGATTGGTACTTAGCGTGCGTGTTCTCTCTTCGAAGGTATAAAAGAGAGTTCGCAAAGAATTAACAAATCTTTCTAGAGAGCTCAGCAGGTCTACAGCAGTAGAAATGTGCAGGCCTGGTTTCTGAAGTGCTACGCTCGTTTTGTCAAAGCGCTCCACGATTTCACTCCAGAAAATCGCCATGAATGCAGTCTCTAGTTCTGTCATTTTCTTGAAGAGAGAGTGCGCTTCGTTCCTAGTGTCACCGTTTTCTTCCTCGTTCTTTGATATAGCTTCAAGGCAACACAAGACTGCATTGAAATTTTTCAGAATGGCCTTACATGATTCAGCGTGTCTTGGCCACCTGGTCTCAAGATAGACTTTTCAAAACAAGCCGCTGGCCAGCTCCGCCCATGCTGTGACCAAAAGATACCTTCATCGCTTAGGTGAGGCAGTAAAGAACACATACAGTCTCTGAATTAGTGAAAAATTTGACTGCCTCAATGCAACTGTCAACGCTCCACGCGCCAACTAAGTTCAGTGAATGACCAGCACACGGGACGTAGACTGCCAATTCGTTCAGGTGTTTGATTTGGGCTTGCAGTCCTTTGTATTTTCCTGACATATTACTCGCATTATAATAAAAGCTTGACCCCTACAATCAATTGAGATATATGCCATTAGTCGTCAAGAGGGACATCACGGTATCGAAAAGATACAAGACGGTATGCGATTCGATTGGAACATATCCAAGAAAGCGTTCGTACACTTTCCCATTTAAATAATATCGTAAAACAACTGACAGCTGATCAACGTAAGGTCTGGAGTCGAATCAAAAGTTAAACAGAAATATTTTGCGTGTTTCACTTCGTCAACGAGACGTTCCTTGACAGCCTTTGCCATATGCTCGATAAATTCATCACTAATGGTTTTTGACAGATACGATGGGTGAACTTTTCCTTTGTTCCCGTAGCGTTTGATGTGCTCCCCCAGAAAGGGATCAAACTTGGCAATGGCCTCAAGCATTCCCATATAATTGCCATTTCTCGGTGAGCCAAAAATCTCCCCACTGCCCCTAAACGCTACGTTGCGCTCAACTAGAAGCTTAAACAACGACTACGCGCTTCAACACCTCTGTACAGTAAGCGGTCTCAGTGACAAGATGCTTAACCAGCTCCTTGTCAATTGTGCTGTTCGAGTTAGAGCGGGCGAGCCATGCTGCCACGCAGTTCCGGTGCTCGACGCTATTTTCATGTGCGCAAACCTTTTCTTCTGCTCTTTTTCAATCAGAAAAGCCGTGCGTGGTGAAAGGACTGCGGTTGCTTGAAATCGAAAATAGTTTGCACATGAAACAGTAAACGGAACGTTTGGACTCCGAGTACATTAACCAGCGTCGCTCGTACGCCTCTCCATTTACAGCCTTCTGCGCGAAAAAATGAGGTGACATATAGTGTTTCTGAGTTTTGTACTGCCTTTCGGAAGACGGAAAATTTTCTGCCCGATTTTGAAAATACAATGGCCCTTTCTCAAGGCCTACACTACGAAAGCTGTCAGTAATAACGTCCGGCCACTTAGCAGAGTCACTTCGGAGAATCTCGCAACGTACCTCTTGCTGCGGGGGTGTCTGTACTTCTCTGTTGCCGCAACGAGAAGCCGTCTCATTCGTCCTCTCGAAGCACATTTTGTGGGTGGCAACATGATTATTTGAAGCCAAACTAACAGTAAACAAGTGAGTCTGTTCTTGGAGGGTTGTTTCCTGGCGCTCGTCAGTAGAAGGAGGCTCATCGGGGAAATTTGGCACCTGTTGATCAGCAGTAGTAGAAATCGGGCGTGGCGGACCGGACACCTGGAGCTCTGTGGCAGGGGCCCGGCTGAGTAGCATAGACGTTGCTGACTCGGGAACAGGACAGGGCTCGGTTAGCGTCTTTTGCTCAGAAATATGGACGACCGAGGTTGGCACCGTTTTCACAGGATCCAGACAACCAAGATGAGTCAAACGTTGCTTCTTGCCAGGAAAACGTGGTGATGGAGTTAGCAAGTCCTCCACAAAAGCACAGTCGGTACTATTGGCAGTTTGACACGGACTCTAGGTAGAGCGATCATAGTGCTCCGCGGAAGGTGCATTCAGTAGGTACTTTGTCATCTTTGGTAGCTTCTTTTCACGCTCTTCTCTTTCTAACTTGGTCTTTCGTTTAGACGCACCACTTTGATGCTTCCGACCGTGCATTTTCGCATGAATGAATGCTAATTGTTCACCGCACCGGGCACTTCGTCAGTCCGATGCGACCGCAGGTGTCCAACGGTGGCCGTCCCGATGACTGGCGCACGCTGCCTGGATGGTCCGTGGCTGGCCGAGAATGATGCGTCACCCGGAGCTCCTCAGCGGGCGGGCTTATGCAAGCTTAACCGGCGGCTCGGGGCTGGATCGCAGCCCGCGATCAACTTCCTTTCAAAGACGCGCGCCGCGTCTGTTTGTTACTAGCGCCAAAGCAGGCGTTCACATACGCATAGAGTTCCTTGTACAAATTCCCTCCTTCTTCGTATAAACTCACTCCTTCTCCCGTTCCTATTGGCTAGGAGCAATCGTCTGTTCTGGGAGGTTCTCGATTTTTCTTTCGCCCCGTCGACGCCGAGCGCGAGAACGAATGGGAGAGGGCGACTCCTAGCGCGGGCGAAGTTACGCGCCCTCCGTCGCCTCTGAGTCATCTTTTTCTACTACTTCCTGGAAAGTTCGGCGCCCAGTCTGGACTACTTTTTCCGTCGAGCGCGCGCGAGGGTGCGCAGCCGCTAGGCAGGAATGGACCCTGGAGACAGGCCTTAGTGTGCAGCTCTCCAACTTCCCCCTTCACTCTTTCACAACCCTAGCCCGAACAGTGAACATTCCATGCCCCACGGCACGCGGACAAAAGCACGTGTGACGTCTTCTTTCATTTCCTGCCTTGACTCTGTCATCAGACTCATCTGCTATCGGACTCATCCTCCCCCGCCCAAATTACCATCACGGTAAAGAAAAGTCGAATGAGAGGCACTGTTGGGTACTGCAGCACATCCTTTCTATGAGAAGGACAGCGGCAGAACTATTTGAAGGTGGAGGGTGGCGGGGTGGTGACGAGGGGCAAGGGAGATTTAGGTCTTCAGCCCACATTACGTTTTAGGTGTATCCCCCTTGCCCCTCCTCTCCAGACAGCACTGGACAGACGGACTGACAGGAAACCACGAAAACTCTTCCAAGCAAACTCACCTCGCATCGTAAGAAAGAGGGCCCCGCCGGGGTGGCGGGGGATTCCTGTTTTTGCAGCTCGACAAGCTCTCCCCAAATGATGATGTTACATTAAGCGGGGGGCCCCGTATGCTCGTTCTGGTTTTCTCGCTTCATACGTGTCGCTCGAAGTTACGTTGCCTATGGTTCTATATACTAAGCAGGTTAGAATAAATGGGCCCCCTTCTCCTACTGTCCGAGGTGAGGCCTTGGGCTGAAGCCCCCTTAGCACCCCCCCCACCCCTTAATCCAGCGCTGTGTCGAAAAATGCCTGAAAGTGCCTTGGAATTAGGCTACAAGGTTACAAAAATGGCCAGTGGAGACCTCTTGCTCGAACTCCGAGATAACGTCCAACACTCAAAACTTTCCAACGTTGCGTCCATGGGTGATATACTTGTCTCCATCACTGCCATCGATCCCTCACCACAGTACGTGGTGTAATTTCAGAAAATGGTTTCCTCCACCCCACCGAACAAGAAATCAAAGAAGTGCTTGCTGAACAAAACGTCGTTGATGTTCACGGGATCAAAATATGAGAAGAGGGCAAAGAAATCCAGACAAAACAAAGAGTCCTGACCATTTCGGCATAGTACTCTCCCAGACTCAATTGAAGTGGGTTATTTGAAAATAAATGTGAGACCCTACATTCCTAACCCTCGACAATACTTTAACTGCCAGAGGTTCGGCCATGGTTCAGAGTTCAGAGCGGTCGCAAAGCTTGCGCGGAATGCGCTTCGAAAGATCACTCTTCTGATGTATGCGACGGCGCCCTACGTTGCGCAAACTGTGAAGGAGACCATGCTGCATACTCCAGGGCGTGTCCGTCCTGGAAGGAAGAAAAATAATCACACTGAAAAAGTGCTAAAAACATTTCTTGCAAAGAAGCAAGAAGGCGATGCGCTCGAACAAACACATTCTCCTTCACCGCAAAAACAAACTTCGCCGATGTGGTGCGTGGGAGCGGCATACCAATCCAGTTTTCGGCACCTGCCCAGGCCACTCGCAGTGAGCCTGTGGCGGGGCCATCAACGCTCCCAGTTGGAGTAGTTAACATTACTCCGCCAGCCCAAATGGAGGCCTCACAGACCCCCGGGTCGGTGGCTCTCAAGACCTCCTCCCACAGGTTGAGGTCGAGGTCTAACTCTAACGTCCACGTGCCCCCTTCACCGTCTTCCAGCGCCTCTGCAGAGGCGATGTACACGACCCAGGGCAGCCCCGTGCCGTCCACGTCGGACGGTCGGCGGAGCTCTCTGGATTGGTCAAAAAAAAGGACAGGCCCCAAGTCACGGGGCCGTAAACAACTTGATCTTGTTTTTCATGAAAACTACATGTAAACACAAGATGACTTTCATAATTAAATGGACCGGTAAAGGACTTCTAAACAACTACAGTGACATAAAATATATCCTAGGAGCACACGCTCCTGTTGCTTTATGTCTACAAGAGACAAATTTAGGTCCTAAACAGGCAAGCAGGCTGTCAGGAGGTGTAGCCACCATAGTGAAAAACGGTGTCCCGGCTAGTGAGCTAGACTGAAAACAAGTCTCGAGGCTGCCGCAGCCGCTCTGCTTGCACATAAAACCGTGATACCGTGTGTGTGCGTGTTGCTGTGCATTTTCGAATTTTTGTATACGCTCGACCGTTCATATTACAATATGCCATTTACGTCATTGTTGCTTTCATGATTTTTTGTTATCAGTTTGCTCAGTATTGGAATGTGTTGTACTTTTGTTATCTTTGTTATTTACACAGTGTCATCTGCATGACGATGTTTTGCAACTGTATCCCCCCTACAAAAATGCCCTCAACGGGCGCTGTAGGTACCTGAATAAATAAATAATACAGTGTGCTCTGTATATATTAAGGCGATAGCCTTTACTGGCTCACACTCGCGTCCGTCCGTTACATTTTAGGTCACGTGATATCTCTGCCACGCTCGCGCCAGCTGCTCTTCTCCTCTGTCATGAAATGAATTCAAGCGCGGAAAATTCAAGTCAGTGCAATGAGTCGCAAAAGCAGTTAAGAGATATCTAAGTGCCTCCAACGAATTCTGAGTCACAGTTGAAGGTAACAATCCCTTACATAGAGGTTCTTTTAAAGCAGCTACCATAGCCACACATGGTAGTTGGAGACTTTAATGCACATTCTTGTTTTTGGGGAAGCGAGAAAACTGACGCTAGAGAGCAGCTTAGATAATTTTATTCTATCCACTACTGTCTGTTTGCTGAACTCGGGTAAACCCACAACGAAGTTGGGGAAAATGAGTGTTTTAGATTTGTATTTTCGTTCACTGTCTGTTTTTAGCGATTTTAACCGGAGTGTTTTCGACGATCTATACGGAAGCGATCATCTCCCTGTTATAATAGGTCTGTCATCCTCGCGAAGAGTTATTCTGACAAAACCGCGGCGTTGGAAACTACATTTAGCTGATTGGGCATTGTTTATCCTTGTTGTTGTCTATTGTAGTCTTCGGCGTAACCGGTGGGTGCGTTGCCATGGGAACCACTCAGAGGGTGGTTACCTCCAGGGAGGAAGATATCCCGTGAGCAGAAAATGCGTAACCGAAGGGTGGCTACCGTGGAAGGAGGGTATCGGGAGAGCGGAGGATCGTTACCTTGAATGAGGAGGGTATGGCGAAAGCGTAAGGCCCAACTGGTACGTGGTTGCAATGGGAACTAACAGGACAGTAGTTGCCTTTGAAGGAGGAGGAGGGTTGCCGTGGAAGGGTAGGGCTAGAGGTTATGGCGAGTGTGTAGGAGGGCGTACCACGGTAACTATCCGGAACGCAGTTACCATAGGAGGAGGGAGGGAATGGCCAGAGCAGAGGAATTTAACACAGTCCATCTGCGACAGCTGCTGCAAAACGCGCCGCCCGAGGAGGTGTTTAGCGGCGGCGCTAGGCTTCTAGAGCAACGTAATGGAGAGCAGGCCTACACGAAAAACTATATGCGGAAAGCTAAAAGGTGCACCCTGTAACTGTACAGATGTTAGGTTGCTCTCATATCCTCTACAGCATATCGTAAAGAATAGATGCCTTAACAGCTGTCATTATAAGGTTATTCTATATATAACCTCCTTGGTTCATTACGCCTGCCACTTATTAGTACGTGTCTGCATGCACATGAGTCAGGCCAGGCTGCATACGAACACAACTTAGGTTCAGCCTCAAGCCTGGGCCCATGAATGGCCTGTAGTGCTCTCCTAGAAAAACCGCCAGAGTGCAGTCGCCATGTTCAGATAGCAGACCAAGAGCATCCTTATAACCAAATGAAATCGCATATTTCACAGCCTACAAGTAGGCGACATAAAGTGCCACAGAAAATAGGCCACTGGAATAGGCATAGCAATCAGAAATATTCAGATTCAGTCCAGTTTTGATTATTTTTTCTTCAGTGCTCTTTTGCTAGTTACCAAGATTACTACAGCTGATAGAACAGCAGCCCTAGTGCCAGTGGTCTGGGCTTTCAGCTCTGCACCAAGGTGGTTTCTCAGTTGCATAGGTTTCCACTCGCAATTTTGGATGAATGCCAACTCGAATAATTCCCGTTATAAATGCACTTAACCATGCTTGATACCTCTGAAGACTAGCGTCTCCTTGGCTACCCCTTAAATGTAATTTGATAAATGAATCTCTGCGAGCAAAAGCTGTACCTGGGCAGAGGCATTGTGTAGTGAAAAACTACACAACGATTTCGCCCACCAGTATGCGGGTGCATTTGGGTTCATACTTAAAACTGCATGAAAGACTGGACAAAAGAAAGAGGCAGAACAAGCACTGACTGACAACTGGCGGATCTCTCCATTGTAATGCGCCTAAGTATTGAACCGATGACCTCACGGCAAATGGGTAGCAGGATACTGCAGCCACTTAGCTACTGCAGAGGGTGCACTCACATGTTTTCACTGCAAAAAGTACCATCTGCTCTGCCCTTGTGTGCTCGAGCAATGTGTACCACGCAATAAAAACTGAAATTGGACAGAGGTCCATTACTTTTGGGTAAAATGCTTGAACCCTTTCGGTTTGCAGATATATGTGGCTCTAGTTCCGCGCAAGCGTTGCCTGTAGAAACCAGCAGCTGTGGCTAGGTGTCGCTTTACTCACAACACAATTCGCCACTCGAGTGCTCTTCACAAGGGCGACGCAGATTGTACATGAGTAATATTGAAGCAGCCCTGTCATTCATATTTAAGAACAAAACTTTCTTCTAAATTGACCTTAAAGGCTTTGAGGGGATGATGGGCCCAGAGGAAAACTACTTAGAAAATGGCAAAAAGAATTATTCTCTACAAAAGATGCAGGAGTGCAAATAAATACAAACATGGACATAGTGAGAGCTGTCGGTGTTTTTAAACTGCGTTGGTGTTATTTTTTTGTGTTCCTACGCCTTTCCTAAATAAGCACCAACAAGCCCAGCTATAAGTACTTCTCAATGTTATTCTCACACACACCTGAGGACTAATCACAGACTACACTGTACAAAGCGTTCCCTTTAGTATTGAATGGACTTGCACTTGTCCCCAAAGCACTCGAAACTGAAAATACATCAACCGCAATATTTCTTTTATTAAGGTCTGCTGTGTGCATTGCATGCAATGCTGGTGAGAGATGACAAATGCTCAGATGGCTTGAAGAAACTTTTATCTTCAGGGCTAGTGTGATCAAGTGGATCATACAGCAATGAATACAGCCTAGAATTCTTGTTTAAGAGGGACGAACCTGGAAATTAACATGCATGCGTGTCTGGCACTTGTGATGCAGCTTGCATTTCGTGTCTGGAGGTATGTTTCGACCGCTTACTGCAGCAACTGCACATTTCGTCGACCTGTGCAACAGCCGGTAAAACATTAAAGCAGCGCAACCAATTGTGACACAGACAAGAATGCTACAACGAATTTTACAGGCCTTTTTGGCAGCAGATATGTACAGAGTGAATGCAAGGACTTGATGGAGGGGAAGGAGGGAAAATGAGGAAAAGACATGTTGAACCCACCCTATATACAAAGTGTCGGCTCAGTCACTGTACAGTGAACGTGACTGGACAAAGCACACTCGAAAAAAAGGCACACCCCCAATTCATGCCCAATAAACACTACAAAAACAGCAGTGTACAGCATTTCACACGCTGCGTCATGCAGATGACAACAGTGAAGAGAGGAAAAGAAATGTAGGTGTATCGTGCTGAAAAATCAATGTGAAGGTAGTAAGAAAATGCAACGGCACAAAAAAATCCATACTAGTAACAAAAATGCAAAAAAAAGCATGTGGTTGTACCGGCGTCCGTCATAATGAGTAGAATTTTTAGAGAAGGAAGAGAGAGGTCTACACTATCCAAGGGTATGTATGTGTCAAGATGGGTTACAAATATGAAGAGATTGCGAGTACAAGCATTGGAGAAAGGCAGCACAAATGCTGTCACTAGTGGTGGTCATTGTATCTTTGCATACATTTCTCTAAAAAAAACTTCGCAGCTAGTGTTCTCTTTGCACAGCAAGAATAAGTTTGTCAGAGCTCTAGCTTGCACACAATTACAGCCTCTGGCTTGCTCAATGTAGCACAAGCGGACAACAGTTGCAAAATAAAGCAAAAGGAACCAATCTCTCATCGCAGTGCGTTGCAAGTATGGGGATACCCAGTGGTACACAACTAGACTTGGCAGTAAGTGACGATGAAAGCGAGCTCAACTGCAAGTCTTGAAAATGATAGAATTTGAGCCCAAGTTTGATACTGGCCAGGTACGGTACACGGTAAGCACAAATGAATGATACAGGATGCTTCAGAGTAGAGAACACGACTTTTTTTTTGTTTCATAAATGGCATGCTGTGTGTAAAGCTTTGCATTACCGTTACAAAACTGCAGTATATTTTTAACGTTAAAATACCACATAAAAAATGACTTGGGTCATGTGTGAGGTCAAATGACATAGATGCAATGGCCTCCTGATATCTTTGGGACCGTGTGATCTCCTAATAAGAACTGAGCACATCATTGAAAAAAAAAAAACCAAAGGCAAACTGTTAAAAAAACACTGAGGTCAGTTTCATCCAGTTTAGGCTGCTGTGGTGGCTCAGTGGTTACGGCGCTCGGCTGCAGACTTGAAAGACGCGGGCTCAATCCCGGCCGCAGCAGTTGAATTTCGATAGAGGCAAAATTCGAGACACCCGCGTACTGCGCAATGTCAATGCACGTTAAAGAACCCCAGGTGGTTGAAATTTCCGGAGCCCTTCACTCCAGCAGCCCTCATAGCCTGAGTCGCTTTGGGACGTTAAAACCCCCCCACACCCACAGACCAAACCAAGTTTCATCCAGTTTTTGTTCATAGTAAAAATTGATGTTATGTGCTCTCTGGGGCATGATGATGTCTGTCCGGCAACAAAATGCACCTTTACTGCCAAGAAAGTTGCGTTTAAAAATTTACTCACTGCTCGGCTCAAACTTGTGAAGTCTACACCAAAAAGGATTCCATGATCACCTTAAAGTGAATGGCTGTGTATCGTAGCCTTTAGGATCCATGCCTAGAAAAGTGTGCCGATGCACCACAGTGTGTGAAATCGGACAGTGGTGACGACACCTGTATTCTCTTTCTGGCCTTTTTTGGCTAATAAAAGCTCTTTTCAGTGAAAATAGTGTCTTAGTAATTAGAATGCAGTAATCTATCGATACAGGCAGACTTCAATTAGTCTGTCCTCAGTGTCCCTTTAAGCCAACAGTTAGGCAACTTTAATTTCCCAAAGATGCAAAACAAAAATTTTGTTAACATGAACCCTAGTAGTACCACAATGACTAGCACCCGATAGCAACAAGCGGCAAATAGGTTTTTACGAATGCGCTGCATTGTGCAAAGGTATGCAAATGGGAAAACACTGAAATAAAACACAAGACCGCTGCAAGTGCGTGCAGTCATTCCCATCAAGGAACAGCAATGGTGAACTGCAGTAAGCCTTGCATGTGAAACCAGTGCAGCTAAGTATTCTTTCTGCACTTAGAACCCAACAATAGCATATGTGTGACAAAGGGGCACTTGTCATAAAAAGGCTAAAACCACAAATTAATGGCTGAATGAAAAATGCCACAAACGGGATTTTTTGAAAATACTTCCTGGGCCTAATCTGTGCCTCCTAGCAAACACTTCACATACGTGTTTTTCTGACCATTCAGCCATATGCTGCCATAAACGACATTTTAACCATTTCAGTTAAACTGAACAGATATGCACGGTCCCAGGACAAACATCTTAGAGACAGCGTACTGCATTTACTAATACACGAAACAAGGGGGTGACACACCTTTTAGTTACTGTTGACAATTAGTAAGTTGATCGTACCACTACATGAATTTTGCAGAAGCGTGATCTCAAGCCAAGAGTTATGAGAAAAATAAACATGCCTCAAACTCTACAGCCAGCAACACATACCCAAACAAAACCTTGTGGGCGAAAGGGACTTATAAACTCCATTCGGCTGCGATCTTCAGTACAGTATTTACTGAATAAGTTGTCTTGGCAGCTACTGTTGCATAACTATATGGGGCAATGAATAGCCAAAGCTGTCATGACCTGATTCTTAACAATACTTGGCAATAACAACAGGATGATGATAAATGATGGAGCCTTGCGAAGTGAATAAAACACAAACGTAACCAGTTGTCCACAATGTGCAAAGCAACACACATGCCATTTGGCACACACACAAAGAAAAGCAAATGTAATTCAGGAAAACATAATGTCACTTTATTCCACGAGCATGCTGAGAGCCAGTCTCCTGCAAGATTTCATTCTGTCATTGTCCTTTTGCAAGAGTGCAAAGCAACTTGCAAACATCTGTCTCTTAAAACATTTGCTGCAATAAATGGACAATGAAATTCCAACTGGAAGTGCTGCTTGTGATAATTTCAAAAGCTAAAATTGCAACACGATTCTTGCAGCACCTCACTCCATGACGAGAATGCAAGTCTTTAACATGCGGCCTGTGTATGAAAACAAAAACACGTGAACAAGAAAGACCAGAAACAGGAAGACAGACAACTACAGACTCAACTCCTACATAGGAAAAAGAAAAGAAAAACAGTAGCAAGCTGTGTAGAATTGTCAAAAAATGAAATGGGGATTGCAATCATCAAATGAGCAGGAGTGGAAAAAAACGCTCAGCGTTTTGTCGCAATTAGACACTGTGTCCTGCCGCATCAGAGGGTAGTACCGGCAAACAAAAACTTTTTCCTGTAGAAGCTCAAAACACGAGCTCAAACTCGTCCGCCTCAATGGGCTTGGAGACCCATGTCCCGAGGCCCGAGGCGCTGAAGGCCTCGCTGACACGTTGCTTGGCCTCCTGGTACAAGCCGGCAGACTTCTTGGCCTCAGCGTAGAGCCGGGGCGGCTGGGCAGGGTCCTGCGGCTCGATAGAGGGTACGCTGCCCCACAGGTGGCAGAAGCGGGCAAATAGTGACCGCTTGGAGAGCCGCGACACCTGGCCCTCCTCGGTCTTGCCTGTGCTGGCATTCACCACCTCAGGACCCTCGCAGCCAGCCGTCCAGTTGATGCTGAAGTTTGGAGACTTGTTCACCTGTGCACATGCAGAGAAGCAAGAGTGACATTTAGACCTGTAGCCAGCTACACACATTCCACTGTGCCAGAAACTAGACTGCTAGTGATTGACAGCGAGTCTTCCCCGTAACCAAGCTGGCTTCGAATTCCTGTTTAACAAAGTTTGGGTTGTCTGCGTCTTTAGTAGGGTAAGTGTGCGGGCTAGTTGGTAATCCATGAATAAAATTATATAGAGCGCAACTTAAAACAGACAAATACAAAGACGTGAGCAGATACATGAGCGCTCAACACACAAGACACACAAAAGCGCTTGTGTGTCTGCTCTCGTCTTTGTGTTTGTCTGTTTTAAGTTGCGTTCTATATATTTTTAATTATAATCTTGCGTCTTTAGATAAAGTGCAATGTCACACAGCCTGTCAAACCAAATGGTAGCTGCACTTGAAACTATCAATGAAATTTAAGCGGCAGAGCATTCGTTAGCATTACAGATTAGGATCAGCATCAAGATCCAAATTATAACTTTACAATACCACAGATATTAGCAAGAAGTAACAGTAAACAAAATAGAAAAAAAATTGGCGGTGGTTTAGCTCTGGTTAAACCTGGAGTGATGCGATAGCTACAGCTGACCGAGTGGAACTTGCTCAGTTGAATTGCAAAGTCAGTCTTTCGCCGCTCCATTTCTTTGGGCGTTCCTTCTTCATCTTTGTCCCACTTGACACGCTGCATGTGCACAGCTGTTGCAGCTCGGTTTTGTCGGCGCGGCACGCCGCCGCCAGCAGCAGCTGCTCCGCACCACGTGACCAACCACGTGACAGAGTGGCGGCGCAGCCACACTGAAGGCTCGAAATTCTACTGTAATGTAGCTATCGCTACAAAATGGCTCTGGTTTAGCTCTGGTTAAACCCAGAGTGATGCGATAGCTACAGCTGGCTGAGTGGAACTCGCCCAGTCGAATTGCAAAGTCGGTCTTTCGCCGCTCCCGTTTCGATGGGCTCATCTTCGCATCCCTATATGTGGATTCACCCCCCCCCCCCCTCCCCCTTCCACACTCCTGTTCGGTTTCACCAGCAGCTGCTCCGCAGCACGTGACCAGCCACGGTGGCCAGGCCACGGGGTGGCCACGCTGAAGGCTTGAAATGCTAGCGTAATGTAGCTATTGCTACAAAAGCTTAAGCACTTCCCATTTTCCATCAATGGAGTACATCTTAGTTCTATTCCATTGATGGCTTGCAGGGATTGTATAGCAGCTTTTATTTGGCACCAACTGCCTGATTCTATCCAAATGAATGCAGCACCTTTTCAGACAATCCAATTTCTCTTGTGGTAGTTAGTCCCTAACCTAAAATGCTCTTATTGCAGCCACTGCAATGTGTTTTGACTTCGGATAATATTTTGTAGTCGCATAAACCTCCAGAACAAAGTGGCAAACACCCCTAAAAGAAGGCCCTCCAGCCAATGGTGCCTACCATGATGTCACGCTAGGGGATCAACCGCGACGTCATGACAAACTGCCGACGCCACTGGCCATTAGGGTGCCTGCCGCTTCATTCTTGAGTTGTACCCAACCATAATTCTAGCTGCCAACAAAGCGACGCGAGCCCTGCTACTGAAATGTTCTCGACACTACAATGACACTCTAACTCACTAGTCTTCCCTTTAGGTTCTAGTACAGTAACACAATATCCAATTGCACTACAATCTCTCTTAAAAAAAAAAAGTGCAGGCTTATGTGAATGAGTAAAATTAATGACCAAGGTACTCCAACACCAGCACATACAACCAAAAACAGAGACTGCAAGATGGCTTATTTTTGTACAGTATCAATGGCCTGTCCTTCTGTTAAGATATTTTTTCTGCATTTATGGTGCTTTTGCCTCATCTACAAAATACATAAATGAAAAGGATTATGAAAGTGCCGAGTTGTGCAGCTTTCTACTGGAGGGGGAAATGAGTAGATGATGTTCCTGCTGAACACTGCAACCGAACTAGCACTGCTGTTTCTACTGACACAGCCGATTGGCCTGTTGTGCCTTCTGGCGGTGCGGGCTGGGCACTTTATTTTTCCTGCCCAACTTAATCTCTCTCATAGCCGACTGATGCCTGCTTCTAGGGAGCAACTGTTTCAAGGGAAAAACTCCTTGGCTTATGTGTGCACAGCAACGAGACTTGAAAATTTATGGGGCAGCCAGTGCAGTCCATCTTACAACCCCTGATAAGTAAATAACAGGCCAGTACAGAATCGACCACACTTGTCTAGAACGCTTGAGCAGTGTGCTGTGGAGCAAATTAAGTTAAATCTTATCGCAGATGCTTTGTGGGGATAATGCACTGCGGCCTGTGTACTACTCTCCATTGCAAGCATTATCAGTGAAAACAATACCTACTTTAGAATTTCGCTTTATTTCCACCGGACAGCACCGCTTGCTCGAATACTCTACACAAGTGTGATCTACTCTGTACATACAATGGCTCATGCTCGCGTGGGAAAAGTCCTTGGTTTGGAGCCCGCATTGTACTCTGCCCCTTGTGTACTATATACTGCTCCCTCTCAGCAATCAATGCTCGATTTCTGCTAACCCCCCGGTGCTGCTTCTCCTGCTCGTGAAGATTGTGGAGAAGCACCTGAATGACAGCCATCATGGCGAGTGTTTTGTTGTCCATTCTGCTTGCTTTTCGATTCCACCCTTACTGTTCATAAAGCCAACTCGAATATGACAGCACCACCACTGGACATATATGGGGAGCCACAAACAAAACCGCTATCCACCCCTTGAGAGAATGCAGCACATGAAATCTTAATGCAAATCACCAGACTGTCATGGGTTTTCCTTGCAAAATACAAAAATTTGGGCATTTTTTTGTTGTAACGTTACAGGCAAAAGCTATTTAAGATGTAAAACAGCTTATTAGCCTTAGTTCCATAAAGGTGCACCTTGCAGCGCATCTAAGTGGCTTCAGTCTGAAGGCACTTTTTGGTTACTTATGCACAGACAACTCATGTTAATATAAACTTTCTCAGTGCAATATACATGCTAAACACAAGCAACATCAAGGTTAACCTCAAATGATAAATCACTCGGTTAGGTAAACTGGTCATAACAAGCACCACATGTAGATACAAGAATCGCAACATAACACTTTAAAAAAATTGGACACTTAAGCTTCCTCTTTAAGAGTGGGACAACAAGGAGCCCAAGGAACGGAACCCCATCCCCATCCCCCATTGGGCGGCAATCCCTTGGATAATTTAAGGAAAGGAAATGACGCCTGTCTCACATATCTCAGTGGACACCTGAACCGTCATAAAAGAAGGAAAATGAAATGAAAATTCGTTTTAAGGAAAGGAAGTGATGCCTGCCTCACATATCTTGAACCAATGGCACTCTAAGGGAAGGAATATGCTGACAACTACTACAACTACTACTATGAGGACCCCAACCACTTTTCGACCGAACGAGCTGTATATGCTGTCCCGTAAAAGATGACATGCAGACCTTGAAGCAAATCCCAGTTACTGGTAATTGGGCTATGATGCATCTCCCGCTACCACCAGACGTATCCTCCACAAAGATGCCTCCTCGATGGGGAGTTGTGCTTGAAAGTAAAGTTGAATCTCAATAACTAAAACATAATTGGGATGAAAATTTGTTTGCACTACGCAGCGCATGGACTAAAGGAAGTCTGACTAGACAAATGGGCCATGCATTGTATTTCAAGGGTGTATAACTATGCTGGAGAAACATCTGCGTGCACATGTGTCAAGTGGTGGATCTGCAGTGGCCTCCAACACATGCTGGCGCTGCATCGATACCACTCTGCTGCCAGAAAAAAGTAGTCTACCACTATGCCGGAAAAGAAAGGATAGGGGAAAGGAAATGGAATGACAATCATTATGATGATGAAAAGATGTGCACAGCACATGTTATGCCGTGAGAATGTACCTGGTAGCGAGTGGCATGTGTTGATGGCAATAATGGTGATAATACCAAGCTGCGCAAAGGAATTATGTGATGGGTTGCCATGGTTACTGGTGTGCAGTCACCTGCTTCTGGGTGAGAAGTGAGCTGCTGCACATTGCCCTTTGCCAGCCAAGGCTGCATGGCTCATTCAAATGAACTGCTTGAATCTACCGCATGTTCGTACAAATGGGTGTTATTCCATCGAAGAACATTTTCAAGGAACTGCAGAGTCAATTCGAATCAACTGGGAGTTCAAATTAAAGGGACCTTCAGGATAAAGTGAAGTTGGCCTGTATCAACAAATTACCGCATTCTTATCAAAGGCTACTTTCACTCAAAAGGGAGTTTTTATGAGCTAGAAAACATTACAAACTGAAATATAGGCATCGTTGCCACTGACCGTTTTCACAAGCAAACTGTTATGCTGAGAACATTTTCTGCATTTGGACCTTTAAAGCTAGACTATACTGAAACTCTCTAAAAGGTGATTATGGAGCCCTTTTTGGTGTTGACGTCATAAGCATGGAGAGCTGGGCTAGTTGGACAACCACCCGGCGTCCGTGGCGTCTACTCTCTTCGTCCGTGTGTTTTTGTGCACTGGAATGATGTCTCTTGATGTCATAAGTTTGAATCGAGTAGCAGGAATCCAATTTTTTTCAGCAATAAATGTATAACCAACATAACCACAAAAAGCCACATCATCTGACTTTTGTTCAGTAAAAACATCCCTTTAACGCTTTAAGGCATGTTGCACACAACTGTGTAAATTGCAAACTTACTGCTTTCTGTCAGTTTGCTCCAGCTAGCCCTGAATCCTTCGTTTCAGGTGAATCTAGAATCCATCTCACAAACAGATGCTTTTCTGCGTCAACAAGTCAACACAGGAAATAATATTTCCCAAAACAGTGAGCTTCCTACCATGTCCTCCGACATTTCATTATCGACTGATATCGACAACAATACTAAAATCAGTTTTCTTCTCGAAGGTTTTCAAAAAAAAAAAAAAACAAATCATAAATCCCGGTATCTGAACATTGATGTTTATAAAATTTCGTGCATGCATGTAAAAAATTAACCATTGGTGTTTTTCACTGGAAACATAAAGAACTTGCTTTCTTGAGACCTGGAAATACCACAGAGATAAAAAAAAAAAAATGTTCTTAAATCCATATGATAAATTGTGCCTGACAGGTTTAAGCAAGTTCAAATGAATGAGGTTTCACTGAACTACCTTGCATTTTTGCTTTACTTTTTTTTCTGTAGTGCACAGCCTCCATAATCCTTGCATGGAGTACACACAAGCACCTTGTTGATATGCCCCTGACTTATGCAATTTCCCAGTTCGTCACTCATAAATAAAAATTGTCCATCTAGTTACAATGTCTCTTTTTGCAGTTGATACATTCCCCAATATTGCAATTTCCCAGTGAGTACGCTAATAATTTCAGGTGAATCTAGAATCCATCTCACAAACAGATGCTTTTCTGCGTCAACAAGTCAACACAGGAAATAATATTTCCCAAAACAGTGAGCTTCCTACCATGTCCTCCGACATTTCATTATCGACTGATATCGACAACAATACTAAAATCAGTTTTCTTCTCGAAGGTTTTCAAAAAAAAAAAAATCATAAATCCCGGTATCTGAACATTGATGTTTATAAAATTTCGTGCATGCATGTAAAAAATTAACCATTGGTGTTTTTCACTGGAAACATAAAGAACTTGCTTTCTTGAGACCTGGAAATACCACAGAGATAAAAAAAAAATGTTCTTAAATCCATATGATAAATTGTGCCTGACAGGTTTAAGCAAGTTCAAATGAATGAGGTTTCACTGAACTACCTTGCATTTTTGCTTTACTTTTTTTTCTGTAGTGCACAGCCTCCATAATCCTTGCATGGAGTACACACAAGCACCTTGTTGATATGCCCCTGACTTATGCAATTTCCCATGTTCGTCACTCATAAATAAAAATTGTCCATCTAGTTACAATGTCTCTTTTTGCAGTTGATACATTCCCCAATATTGCAATTTCCCAGTGAGTACGCTAATAATTTCACAAAGATTGCCAAATTCTGGTTGTATGCTTTGTAAAGCAATTAACCATAGGTGCGGCTCAAGATTCGATCGAATCAAGCCACAGGGTATGAGAGATCAACAGAAGCCCAGACGCAGTAAGCCACTGCAGTGAATCAAGGGAATGAAGCAAAGCAGAGAAGAAAAAAAACGCAACGGGACACGAACACACATGCAGGCCAAGCCTGGAGACATGCAAAACAAACAGCAGAAGTGCAGTGGCGCTTGTACACAGTTCCTCACTTCCAGTCATTTTTGCACCTCATTTAGTCTTTCACTTTGTAGTGCCACAGTGTGATCTGCATTTTTGCTTTTTCTCTTAGCATTCTTTCATTCTACCCATTCCCTCCTGTATTCGAACACCTTAACCTTTGCCCCTCAGGCCTCTGTTGCTTTATTTTTGTTCCCTTTTCTTTTTCCCCCATCTTGCCTACCTGCAGCATTGACATGTGTCCTTTGTTGACAGCTTGTCTGTTCTGCTTCCTTTCATCTTTCTTCTTTTCACTGTACCGCATATCTGCATTAACATTGTTTACCAGCCAATGCATTTACCTTGGAGTTCACCCTAGCCATATTCCCACTGTTCTTGGCTTCCTTTGCCTCTGTTCTGCTTTCCTCTTGTTCAGATTTCCAGCATCCTGGCCCTCCTGTGTCATCTACCATCCTCGCCCTGTATGCCTTGCTGTGTTTTCAACCCTTTATGTTGCTCCAAATTGTATTGAGAAGACTTCTTTATGCGTTCAAAGGGATAAGCATTAGAAAAAGGCAACGATAACAACGAAGATATTCCGGCTGCATTCCATCGCCAGACTCTATACACTGCTAAGTTTCTTTCATGCTAAGGACCATGCAAATGTGGAATGGAAGTCAATCAGCACCAGTAAAAATTTTCAGATCTTGCGCCGAGTGTTGACTGCCCTTTATAATAAGTGAAAGTGTCGATAAGAGTTTAATTGTCAATTGCGCTGTTCTTATTCTCAAGTCCAATTTCTCAAAATCTAATTATTGGTTTTGAATCGCACTGTTCCTTGAATACGCTTCTCTCCAGCATAAAAATAAGCATCAACAAGGTTCTACTGTAATGTAAATATAAATTACACAGCCTTATATCAAAATATCAAGAGCAACACATAAATCAGCCCCTGCATGCAATACGCCTAGTTTTTGTATTGCCAGTGCCCCAAATCTCTCATGGGTGAGAAAGACTACTACCTTTACCGGGGGTGTTACAAGAACACCACTTTTATATAGTACATGTGCAACTGTGGTGGCCTCTACGTTTATGACAGAGCTTGCAGTAACATAGTAGAGCCATCTATGGCACATTTTATCTCGCAATAAGGAGATATGTGGAACTAGAAACATATGGGAGTGGCTCCTCCACAATTGGTTGTAAATGCACCTCAGCGTAGATGTGTTATCGTTACACATGATAAACTGTGCTTACACATTTCAAATATTTTATGCTAAGCAATGGTCTCTAGGCAACTAGTCTAATGACAGTTTATGGTGCTACTTGTTGCATATTCCCAGCATTTTATTTCTCAGGCTCTGAGCACAGTCAATCTTGGATACATCAAACCCATATATGTCTATTTTGAATATATTGAACAGTCAGAACATCGCCTTGGAAATCCCACAAAAAAGTATAACGCATGTATCATACTCCAGCTCACCAGCACATTTGATACATCGAATACCACTTTGCACCGTGCCCCTGCTCCTAATAGGGTTCCAGCAATTGCGTCCTGTGCATGGTGCCGCGCTTTCCGAAAAGATGCCGTGGCCTAGAACACTTTGCAGTGCTAGCGCAGGTAAAAGCCAAGTGACAAGCAGAATGCAGGGTGCGACTGGGTGTGAAAGACAATAAAGGTAGAGGGGAAGCCTCCTAGTATCTGCATGCTGGTTGGCTGGCACAGCAAGACCGTCTACCCAGCTTATGCTTGCAACCTGCATGACGGGCCACGTGTTCCACAGCCATGGATGCCAAAAAATCGGGGGATTTGGATTTAGCAATGAACTTGGGACATCCTTCGGTGAGTGAAGGCTAGTGAAAAGAAGTCATTTGTCGTCGAGCTGTTCGGAATTCATTGCAGCAAGCACATTAAGCCCGATCCTGTAGAAAAAGGCTGACTTAAAGGTGAAGGCAGCCCAACTCCGCTGTTTGGGAGCTTGTTGTGTGCATGTTCCGACATGTGACAATGTTGAAGAAGCATAAAGTGGGCAGACTACCAACAGAAACACAAGTGGCTGTCTGGAAAGAGTAGCCACATATCTGCAATAACTTTCTGCCGTGGATAATATTCAATGCAGATAGAACTGCACCGATTAGGCAAATGCTGCCAAACAAGACTGCATCTGAAGGGCAGTACCGTATTTACTCGCATAATGCTCGCACTCGCGTAATGCTCGCAACCCCAGCATTGGCTATCAAAAATTGGGATTTTTTTTTTCTTGCATAATCATCGCACCCTCAAAATTACTGCCGCGAGCCGTCTGCTTGTCGTAGCGATCGCCATCTATTGACTGCGGCCACAACTAACTGCCATGGTTGGGCGCGCGTGCTACTAGGCGGCGGTACTGTGCTATCATCCGCTGCCACCGCCGCTACCGCTCATCCACTCACCACCGCTACGCCATTTTGCGAAGGTGTCTCCAGCTCTCCGGTGTCTCGTAGGCCTCGTTTGCCTTGTTTGCGTGTTGCACCGTGCTCTTTGTGCCGCTTCGCCACGGGACGCTACGCAAGCTACACAGCTGCTTTTAAGCTAAAAGCTATTGAGTACGCGTTGGAACATGGCAACCGCGCCGCCAGCAGACACTTCGGCGTCAACAAGTTTTGCGTCCAATATTGGAGACGGCAGCACGACGAACTCAAGACGACTGGTAAGACGCGCCGGGCCTTCCGTGGACCGAAGACTGGGAAATTTCCTGCCGTCGAATCCTCTTTACTGTATTATATCAAGGCTCGACGAGCGGATGGGTGTGCTGTGTCGATTGATTTGATACGGAACCAGGCGCTCGTAATCGCAAGAAAGGAGGGCATCCCGGTGCAAGACTTCCGCGCTAGTAACGGGTGGGCCACACGATTTATGCGGCGCAATGGACTCTCGCTCAGGAGGGGAATGACGCTTTGCCAGCGTCTGCCCGCAGCCTATGAAGAGAAAATAGTGGACTTCCATCGATTCGTTATCAGGATCCGGCAGGGGAAAAACTTCTTGCTCTCCCAGATAGGGAACGCGGACCAAACTCCGCTGAATTTCGATATGCCCAGCAGCAGGACAGTCGAACAGACAGGCGCTCGGACTGTGCATGTCAGGACTACAGGTGCCGAAAAACAGAGGTGCACGGTCATGCTAGGCGTGACGGCGGACGGGCGGAAGCTCCCACCGTACGTCATTTTCAAGCGGAAGACCCTCCCGAAAGGAAAGCTCCCCCCCGGTATACACGTGCGCGTCCAAGAAAAGGGATGGATGACCGCGGACCTTATGGTGGACTGGGTGAAGACTGTGTGGAGGCGGCGACCGTGCTTCTTTTTCCGTCGCTCCTCGTGCTTGATAGCTTTCGGGGCCACCTTCAAGAGTCTGTTCGGGCGAAGTTCAAGGAACTGCGCACGGACGTGGCTGTTATACCCGGCGGCCTCACATCAATGCTACAGCCTCTTGACGTATCTTTGAACAAGCCATTTAAGGATAACGTCCGGAGGCTGTACGCAGAATGGGTGGCCGAAGGTGAACATGCTCTGACGCCGGGCGGCAAGATCAAAAGACCGTCCGTGGAGCTGCTGTGCAGCTCGGTATCAGAGGCATGGGGGATGATTGATGTAAACATGGTGGCGAGAAGCTTCAAGAAAACAGGAATTTCGAACGCCCTGGATGCGACCGAGGACCACCTGGTGTGGGACGACGAAGAAGCATCGGAAGATGAAGAAACCATCGATTCCAGTGTCGACACGGACTCTGATGAAGAGTAGAATTGCCTGCAGGACGTACGCAACGCGAGTAGTGACCGGGAGGTTGCGTGCGGCAAATAAAGTGCTTTAGCAGCTTGAGCTTACGTTCACCCAGTACTTTCATAACGAAGGTAAGTTACGCTTGAAAGTAATGTTTTCGTTATATTTACAATTGCGGACCTGACAATCCTGATCTTGCACCCATTCATCTTTGCATTTAAAACTCCGAAACATTTGCTTGAAAATTTTACCCGCATAATTACTGCACCCCCAAACTTCGCGTTGATTTTCAGGGGAAAAAAGTGCGAGGATTACGCGAGTAAATACGGTAATAGAGAAATGGATGTATACATAGATAATAAGACGGACTACAAGGTACATGAAGTTTAATATACACACAATGTACAATGCCCTGATTACACACAACTTAGCAACCTTCTTTCGCTTAATGCACAGCTCACGCACACTCTCAGGCTCACATTCGAACATCCACTGGTCGCTCGCCAGTTTCATGCTCCGGCTCTGGGCCACACAAAGGGTGTTCTGGTTTGTGTCTCAAGTTGACACACTCACCTTACATTGTGGCTTAGCTTGCACCAACCAAATTCATGAGCTCGGCATTCAGCTGTACTGCCATAAGTGTGTCGCGGGCAAATGTGTGGGCTGGGACCAAGTCGAGACCCGAAAGCAAACCTGTTGTGGCAGGAACTGCGCTGTGCTCAACATACAGAGGGTGTGAAACGAAAAGGCAAGGATGATGATAGAGATAACAACAACAACAAAAAAAAACCAACAGCTCCGCCGACACTGGCCCTCGTATTTAGACCTATCGATTACAGCTGAAAACAAATCTCGAAATCGCCGGTACCTTTTGTATGCCCTCTGCGGTGGAACTTTTCCAGTTATCAAAACATAAGTCTTGGCAGAGTTACGACTGAACAGTTGGGACTACAGCGAGTTTTCTTGTTGGTACGAGCTTGTCACATGCAAAGCGCCACCATTTTCTTTCGCTCGCCATCTCCGCACACCTAAAATGTGCTTCGCTGCTGCAGCTTTACATATTCGGGACGAAAGAACTAAGCACAGATGAGTTCCACAAACTTTTTTGTGCATGAATCCTGGAGTTTTAGGAATGCAACAAAGCCCTGTACCTAAGTGCACATGCAATAGTTTGTTAAAACTTAATTTTGTAAAATTTTGTTCAGTGGTACACCTGTGTGCAACTAGTGGCACATACACAGTAGTGACTAGGGATGCTTACTGGAAATGTGCTGCTGATTAGCCTAGTGTCGCTTTCGCTACAAAACACCTTAAAGGCAGTGAAATTGCACAAGCAGTTCTTGTCCTCTAATACCGCTGTCACACGGGACTTCTTCTCGGCCTTTGCCGTAAAGTTGTCTTATTGCACTAAAGGAGGTAAACCGAAAAGGAGCAGCGACGCTGCTACACGGCAAATCCAAAGGAGCTAGAACGCGGCCTCCGTGAATGCCAAAAGTCACCGCTGTGTATGAAGCGGCGCTAGTAACATTATGAAATTAAAGCAGACGGTAGCAATTCAGCTAAGAGTGCATTCGTTTATGTTGGAAAAAGTAGCTATCACGATAATAAACGAGCGTTCTGACGGTGAGAAACGGATATTTTGAAACAAAGTTTCTTTTTTTTTCATCGTTCTCGGTCCGACCACGGTAGGCGCACTTTTCCGTTCGGCTCCTCATTGTGTTCGAGAAGCGTGCTTTGTTGCTTGTGTCTTTGTGCACACAAGCATACTCAAAACACGCATACAACAAAGAGCAAACGAAGAAAAAACAGCAAAGCGAGATGCGCAAGCACGTGTGTCGATGCGGCTGCTGAAAAGCGTTCAAGTCCTTTCTTAGCAGTGTGGATGTCTTTAGTCATAGCCTCCTCTACGGTTAAGTGCACTGTAACGCAAAATTAACCATTGAATAAGATAAATTAGATATTTCTTACGGTTTCAAAACTAAAAATTGCGTCAATTTTTTATTCTTTGAGCTTGCTAGCTGCCGCTGCCGTCTGGGTTGCTCCTTTAAGCAACTTTAAGGCCGCTGACGGCCGCCTTTATTGCTACGGAACTTTATCGCAAAGGTCTCGACGCTTTGCCGTGTAGGTGCGCGTCACGCGCCTTTGGGGCAGAGGACCTTAATTTCTAAGGCCTTACTAGTGCCCGTGTGACAGGGGTATAAATGCCCCAGGACTGTGATGTTTAGTGTCTCTGGCTGTGCGGGCCTTCGTATATCTTCACCTTTTAGTTTATTCAGCCCTGCAAGCAATTTTTTCTCTCGTCGCCCGTTTCTGCTTAAAGTGCGTGAGCGCAAACTCTCGCTCCATTGCCAGCGCCGCGCGAACATAATTGTGGCTACTGGACGCTTCGTTCTAAATGATTTCTAAGGTGACAAAGCAATAGTTACAAGTGTCCCTGTATAGTGCAGTGCCAGCTGAACAAATGTTCGAAACTCATCCTGATAAGACGGCAGTGCACCCCACGCTCCCGTGAAAACAGAACTTAGCCCACAGCAGGACTGTGCTGGAGCACCTTGGCTAGTTGTTAGTGTGTCGCCAAGGTCTTTGCGTTTGCTACCGAGTGCCGACTCTGGGCCACCGGCGGCACATCGGCGTGACCACCGCTGGATGAACCTATGTGTCCATGCTGCTGCGTGATCGCATTAGTTGGCGTAAAGTGCCCTGTGCTATAGCCAATTCACAGGCCCAAAATAATGCACGGGATCCATGTCACTTTCACTGCCAGTCTGATTTCTTTGTGTTTGCGATGAATTGCACAGCAATCTGATCCATTTCATCGCTGATGGCGGCCCGATCCTAGCTTCGTCCCACCAATTTGCCAACGATAGTTTCCTCCTTCTTGGGATGACAGGCTTGTGCCTCCATTTTCCGCATGCATGCTTTGTCTCAAATGTGCGACGATCCATCACTGGTGCACAGAAGAACCTCGCACAACAAAGGAGTGCTAACACACACAATAGCAGCAGCAGACTTGCGAGTTTCCGATAAGTCAGCAAAAGCATGTACGCATGTTGCAGAAGCGGACTACACAAGAAATAGTGTCTATCAGCAGCCACACACAAAGTGCGCCGAGTGTCACGTGGCAGGCCAGATCAATAAAAGCTAAGCAGCGGCTTTCCGGAGGCCATCGCATTTTTACTTTTCAAGAGTTTTTTTTTGATAGTAGACAAGTGACTACAATTGCAACGAAACTGCTGGGTGATACCACTCTTGCCGTGAGCTGCAGTGCAGAATCGGAGCTATCGTGCTTGAAAAATCTGCCACTTTCGCAGAGATTTCAGCCAGTTCTCTAGTGCCTACTGTCACAAAAGCATTTTGAAAAGTAACTTCTGGGCTGTTTCCTGGGAAAATTTTTGGGATATGATTATAAATATAGTCCAACACGGATACATCAAACTCGAAAGGGATTGATAACTCGATGTACAAAAAATGGCAGTACATAAGCTTATCTGTAAATTAGAAGCAAGAATACATAGAACCCAAGCTAGTGCCGCTGTTCTCGCAAGGACGTGCCACCCACTGGCATGCTGGCAGTGCACAAATCGCTAGGAGTTACGTATAACTGGCTTCGCATCACAGCGGCAGTGGACGGACCTTTGCAACTAGCCACTGCCTATTACAGAATGTCTAATACTGTTACCAGTACACTAGATATAAAATAATCACTCATTGGGATTAAGGGACAGCTAGTTTCCTACAACACCTTTGGCAACTAAGCACACCAGGTGAGTGGCCCCGGCCAAGGCTTCAGTTAGGTTGGCCTTACTGCACGACAGTGACATGGCATGGAAAATGAGTACTACAAGAGATCGATGAGCACCCTCAAGCACACCCCATGTTTACCGTGTAACATGGTGTCACAGTGCTAGCCCTGCCAACTAGTGTCCAAGGACGCGCAGCCGACCAGTCTCCATGCGCGAAAAGTGATCCAAGAGCGCCGTTAGGAGAAACGCCACTTGTAGCGACGCGGTGTGCAGCTAGATATACCGAACGACAGGCGAAATTTGAGTTCAGTAAACTGCATGCCCTTCCTATGCTTTTAAAGAGGATTTTCAAGGAGATAATCTGTGCTGGTCGCATTTCGATGGAGGCAAAATGCTAGGGGCCTGTGTACTGTGCGATGTCAGTCCACGTTAAAGAACCCCAGGAGGTCGAAATTTTCGGAGCCTTTCACTACGGCGTCCCTCATAGTCTGAGTTGCTTCAGAACGTTAAACCCCCATATACCATACTTTATACCATACCTAACCTTTGTGTTCAATACAGCCAATAATTCAAAATATCCGGGTTTGATGTATGCGGGCTTGACTGTACAAAATCTGATGTTCTCTAAGATCCAATCTTTTTTGAGAGTTTTGCGATTTGATCCCTGTGTCCTCCCTTAATTATTAAACGCCGTGGGGATGACTTTACGAGGGTGCTAATTGCTATTACTCAGCAACTATACAACTAGGGGCTGAACTTTCCAATTTAAAAGAAAAAAAAAAGCCAATAAAAGTAGGTTAAACTACGTTTTCAAAATTCACTTCTAACACAATAAGGTCAGTATTCTTGGCATGCAAGGCATAGCTGTTGAGCAAGGCATGGCTGTTGAGTATGCGTTACACTCCGTCAAAGTTGAAGATTAAGTAGGGAAGTCAGGGGCATGGTGCGACAATGACATTGCCGGATAAGCAGCGCTGCAGTTGTGTGATTTAAGGTGTTGCTCCACTAGCTTACAGGCTTCTGCAGAGAGGGAAGCACAGCTTCCTCGTCGCTTGCTAGTCAAGCATTGTTTGTTCCCTATCATCCCCCACTAAGAGCAGCTAATTGGTTAAGTAAATTTAACTGCATGTAGGACAGAGACACGAAACCATGCATGGGCATCGTGAAAAAGTATGTCCTGGCTACTGCGACAAATGAACAGCAGTTCCATTGCTGCCATCAGCACGCAGAGTAGGTGATGCCCCGTCCTCTCACTCTACCGAGTACAAGAGCCCAATGATAACATGTCAACCTAGTTCTTAAAAGTAAACTTCCACTTGCGTTTTTGTCTGCTGGCTATCTCATTTGGCTTGCCTTACTTTTTTAATGGAGACAGCAATTCCTTAAAACCGCAGCGGTGGCCAAGTGGTTGAGCATCCGCCTCGCATGCGGGAGGTGCGGGGTTCGATCCCCAGTGCCGCCGGGTACCCACCGGTGATACAATGGGTACAAGCTTTCCCCTGGTCTGGTGCTCGGCTTATTTAGGGTGAAATGCTTGGGAAATGGGTCTTCGACCCCACCTTGAGAATTTGAAAAAATACCTTGTGCCATGGCGCTCTTTGGCCATAGATGCCCTTGCGCCATAAAAATCCATCATCATCAATTCCTTAAACACGCATAGCTCCGATCTGGAAGTTGATTATACTGGCAAATAAACTGCTCATGCTGAGACAAGACTTTAAGGGGGGGCACCCCTCTTAAAACTATTTTTCTTATTTCTAGTTGGATATTCATAAAACTTGCCTAGTTTATGTATTTCAGTATGCTGATTTCAAATATGCACCCAGTTTTCCTGTGAAACAAGTTGTTCAAAAACATTATGTAATCTTTGTTACAAACTTGCAGGTAATTTAATTGTGTAACAGTAAAGGCCACAATGAAGTTTAGCATACAGGCATGCTCTAGAATGTCCACCGAGTGAAATAAGGTAATATGAATGTTTGAGACCCATTTGGACAAAAGATATGGCATATTAAACTACCCTGGGAAAATTCAATATGGTGGCTCAGACAAATTGTATTGTTTTAATATTATACTAATTGGCATTTGGTCTGGTTTTAGTCTTATTTCACTCTCTATGAGTTTATCTTTCCAACAAAAAAAAAAAAAGAATTATGAAGCTAGCCCGCCTAGAACCAGAAATATCATCCCTGCACTATTGGAAATGTGTCAAAATTGTAGTTTTGAGAAAATGAGGAAAAAACGTTTCCAACTATGTTTATGTAAAAGTAATAAGTTAAAATTCATACAAATGCACCAGGGGCATAATCTGGATGCATGACATCTCTGTGTCGCCTTTCTGCCATCTTCCTGATGCCCATAGCTGACTCCTGCTTCTTGGTGGAGCTGCGGCACAAGTCTTTCTCTTTTGCTCTCCTGGAGGCGGTGCTGCTGGCGTTCATGTCCAGCTCGTTCAAGATTGCAGTTGTGGTATATTCACTGCCAGTGTTGAAGCGGAGTACTGCTTCAGCAATGGCTGTTTGCTGCGAACAGTGATGAATGTTTTTGCTCTCATTCGAGTTTTGTGTCTTGCACCGTTGGCACCTCTCAAGTAGGCTCTTCTCAGCCAGGCGTCTGTTTGTACACACGCAAAAGAGCTTCTGCAACATGCCTTGGTAAGTTGTATTGATGCTTGGGCTGAGATTCACCTTTTGCCTCAGCAGCATTGCGGCGGCACCAAGAGCCCTCACCAGTCGGGCAGAGGCTGTGGTTTGGGCAGCCATCAGTTGAGGTGATATGGTAGTAAGTCGCCATAACTGCCCGCTGCATAGAGTCTACATCACCACTGTGTGACTTCAGGGCGCGGCCATAGTATATGCTGAGTCTGGTGATGAGTTCTGCAGTTAACTTGCCTTTTCCGCCAAGGCTTTGTTTGCCGTCTGCTTTGTGCTTTTGTAGCAAGTTGCGGAGTGCAGTCCCCATTCTTTTCTGAATGTGGTTAATGCAGTCCTCTTTCACGACTTCAACAAGGCCATACACTTTTGCATCCTGTATAGCATGGAATGTCCTGCTGTCTCCATCACACAGCATCGTTGTGTAGCGCATGTTGTGCTTTTGAAGCGACCTTTCAGAAAGAATTAGACCGGCTTCAACCTCCATCTGCCCGGCTTTACTCTCAGTGTTTTTCTGGCACTGATGGCTTTTTTTCCATTCAGCATAACCTGCACTGTCAGGCTTTGGGCCAGTTTTACAGCCCAAACAGAAGTTTGACAGTACAACATAATCAAGCACATAGCCTGTAAAAAGCTCCACGACAGCCCCAATGCCTATGTGGGAGGAATGACCTCTAGTCATCCATGAGCCGTCATAGCAAACAGCAATGTTGCCCTTGTGCCTGAAGCACAAGTCATCATACAGATCCTCCACTTTTTGCGCACACTGGCTCAAGGCAGCTTCGGCCGCCCGTGAAGCTGCAGGCTTCACTGTATTCTTCAGGTGGCGTTGAAATGTTTTGTTATGCATTCCTCGATGTGAAAGTCCCATTCCCGCAAATATGTCATTGAATGCAGTCTGACCGTTGCCGGTCGAGAGCATCGCGTGACATGCTAATATGTTGATTTCGAACGGGTTGCATTTCTTGTAGCCATTCAATCTCCGCGAGCTCCACATATCTCCACGTATTGCACACGATGGTCAACTTTGTTGAGAGCCCATAACTGCGATCACCACGGCGCAAATGCACGGGGCCACAACAAATCTTGCACTGCACAGTGAGTTCAGTGCATGGAGGTGTGCAATCATGTACGCCGCCGCAGGATCCGCTGCCGACCCGTGTGCTGGTGCCGTTGGATCCGCTGACGACGCCACGGAAACAGACTCAACGAAAGGCTCCGTCTTCCGCGTTGTCGCTGGCATCAATTCAAGACGATGAAGTGTCGCTCTTCACAGGCATTAGCTACGACAACATCACTAACGGTGACAGTTCGAGTGTCGATGCGTATGCGGTTGGTGTCAACTCGAACTGACCTTTCGTCGTTCTTGATCAAGAGCGTAGCTGACGACGGCCCCGGCGATGCGTCGTCGCTCCCGCCGCCAGGGAGCGAAGCTGGCAACGGCTCCGGCGATGCGCAGTCATTGACGGTGCGGGTGTCTGGTGGTGGCAACGCGGCAACCGCACTTTCACCACCGCCCGGTGGAGGTTGTGCTGGTCCAGGGCCATTGTGGCTTTTCTTTTTCCTCCGTTTTCGGGCGCCGAACCGATTGAGCGAGTGCTGCTTTGTCCAGCCTTCCAGCATCGTAAACGTCGCGCGGCTAAGACTCTCAAAATGACGCCGCGTTTCGGGAACAGACAGGCCTAACCCGACGCCTACCCAATCGCAGAGCGCCATTTTGATCACATGGATTCTCTAACCAATTACAACGCGGCGCGCACGTTTTTTTGTGGCTGTTTTGTCCTCGAACGGAAGAACCACCATGTTGCTTACCAATTAAAAAAAAAAAGCTGAAGGCGCGAGCTTTGAAACGAGACCAAAACAGTGTCGCGGGAGCGCATAGAAGCCGAGAACGGTGGGGCACGATTTGACCTCAATTTAAAGGGCCACGTGTGCGCCTTCGGATATTACGAAGCAAATACTGATTCTTCCTTTCTAAAAATTCGATGACAGATGCAAAATGACCTCGTGAATCCGAATATGGCAAAACTGAAAAACCGATTTTTTTCGCGTATTTTCGGCCCGAAAGAGCCGTGTCCCCCTTAAATGAATTCTGAGCACATAGGAATGCCAGGTTACATCACAAAAAAAAAAATAAATAAATGAAAAAAAAAAGTGGCGAATATTCAAAAAATAAACCCCAAGAAGTCCAACCTCAATAGCTTAAAGTAAAGTACAGCTTTAAAATAAGCATAGAAAGTTATCTATGTGTCAAATATGGTCACATTTCATGCCTAAGTAACGAAAATAGTTTTAATTGCAGCGTCCCCCCTAAAGAGACTAGGAATATGGTTTTGAAAATTGCTGTTCAGTATGTAGAATGAATGCTTTAGATCACACTAAGTTCAAATCATTGAAATGGAGATGGTTATTTAAAATTTTTAAAACCGGCGTCTCTTTAAGTCTGTGGGCCGGTTGATCCCTACGTACTTAGTGTTTCAAACTATTTTTCTAAACTATATGCATCACAACTACGGTGATGTCATGGTGAGTGATAGGCCACCAGATGCTGCCATTGGCTGTAGCCATGACATCCATGACATCATAGGCACACTTGCAGTAGCCACGAGAACCATCTGGTTGTTTTGCTGTGCAAGCCCCTCAGGCGTGTGTGGGCTAGGTGAATGCCTTTATGCATATGGTCCTGATTTGCCACTTCCACACCTTTATATCGGTAGTTCTGGATTGGTAACGCCAACCAGCTCATTATCGTCGACAACGACAGACGAGAAGGAAGAATAAGGCGGTGACTGACGTATGTGCGACAACCGGAAGTCTGCAAACCAAATAAATGTCAACCGATGTATTTACGGCCACTACGCAGTCGCCAGTTTTCTTAGCTGGTGTCTGGGTGTGTACGAGTATAGAGGGGAGAGGAGTGTCCTTTTTAATCACCAATATCTTCGGTGTTTATGAAGCTAGCCCAAAAATTTTTAGTGGGGTGATGAGAGATAAAACACCTATCACTCATCTGCATGACTTAGTCTTGGTAAATAGCGTTCCATAGCCCCTTCAAAGCACTGCACCACGAGAAAAATCTGGTGCTCTTTACTAACGGAATAAAGAGCATTAGGTCTGCAGGAAGATCAGTGCAAATGCAATGTCCACTGGTGATGTGTTGTAAGGCTTATGTCACCCAATTCTAACTGTCTACGCTGTCTACACTGTTTTACAGCAGCATGCACTTTCTTTGCTTTTGCTTGGCACAAAAAAAAAAAAGTAGTCATTGCCAATTGCATGGCTATAGTTTTTGAGTGATGAAGCAAGCACTTTTTCCCTCTTTTTGGAACACACAACGCTGGCCCACCCGAAAGCAAAATATGTCACCCACAACACACGAGTGCAAAAATAAAGGTTACGACAATGATGCATTCATCGTTGGGTATTTGTACTTACCCTGTAACGAGCATAATTGCCCTGTAAAGACCAATATCCATTCATGTAGTTTAACAGTTAGACGCTGTTGGCAGCACTAAAAGCACATCAGAAATATCTGCATGGCTTCGTGCTTCCAAAATGTCTATCCCCAAGAGCGATACTTGGCACTGCTGGAGCTCAACTTGACAAACTAATCACATGACAAAGCTCTCAACTTGAACATCTTAGTTGCCTGCCCTAAGTCACTACCTGTTGAAGAATATGAAAAATCCCATAAACATGGTTCTTTCTATTATGCTATAATGCAGATCCAGCTAGATGCCTGTACACTTGCAGCCAAAAGTTCCTGGAACTCCATACAGTAGAACCTCGATATAACAAACCTCAATTTAAAAAAAACTTTCAAAGTAATGCATTTTTTTAATTCCCCAGTCTTTGCTCTATTGAAAGCCATGCATTTTTTTTCCGTGATTTAACAAAGTAATTTATTACCCCACTTTTGATTTAACAAAGTTCTCGCGCAATGCATGCATGTACCAGGAGCCTCATTTACTAAAAGACGAAAACAAAAAGTTTAGCCGAGGCAGACCACGATTTGCAGGCACCCTTTTATGCACAAATGTTGCCAGTGGGCTTCAGCCAGTAGAGCAGCACATACTACCACTGTGAAACGTGTGGTGGGCCATTTCTGTAGTGCGGCGAAGCGTGCCACCTGTCATCGGCGTGGGCACCACTTGGTACTGGGGACTCAATATACCACCCCTCCGCTTTTCGCTCAATTATTTCCGGCCGGAAAAAAACAAAACGCTCGTTTGAACCTTTTTTTTTCTCTCGATATGTCGCCAAAAAGTCCTGTTTGAACAGCATCATCACTGCTGGGCGGCTGCTGGCAGGTGCCTGGCGGTTCGCATGTTCGTGCCATGTGCTGCGTGCTGAGCAACTGTTTGCATCATCCCGAACCATAACCACTCTCTGGCCGGGACATTTTTAAAATTTGTACTGCAAAATTATCATAAATCGTAATTGTATCACAACGTGCCATCTACCAGGAGTATTCAAGAATATAACTTTATTAGGACTGCTGCAGCATAGGAATCTTAACAAAATCCGTGACAAATTTTTTGGCTGCAAGTATGACTTTGTTATATCGAGGTTCGGCTGTACTGCATTAGCAAAAGAACTTTCATCTTCTTTTTCATCTGTCTTAGCATGCAGCATGGAATATATACAACGAGAGTAACTGAGCGCGCATGTAAAAAACTACACCATAAAAACAAAGCTCAAGCTGTACACCGTGGATGATTTGCTAAAGTGGCATTCCATACACTTACGACAGTGGATGTACGTGCAACGCTTTTCAATAAGCCGTGCTATCTTGTGACACCACCACACTCATAAAAAAGCGAAATTCAATACATGTCGAAAAAAACGTTTCTAGCCTGCCTCAGTGTTGCCACTGACAACAAGGTGTGCAGGGGAGCTTTCAGCTCATGTCAAGTAGAATATCGAAAGGTTGGAAAGCACTGATCAATTAAATTGACTGATGCAATGATTACTTTGGTTCATGATGGCATAAAGTGAGATACTTTTTTGCTCATCAGCCAAACATACAATGTAAACACAGGTTCTTAGGCTACACCTTGATCTCTCTGCAGCTAGAGCAGCATGATGATCCTAAATGCAAGAACATCTTCACAAGACCGCAACGAATTAAACGTCTGCAGTACTAGCAGAACTACGCAGAAAGAGGCAAAGGAGAAGAAGACCTGATTTCATCAAACAGCCGGGGCATGTCAATCATCATTACTGTCGACCTTTGTAAATATATACACTTTTCTTCAGACAATGATGAGAAGAATGACTTTTGCAGACACCTAGCCGAGCAGCAGCCGGAAAACTGAAGACACGCAGAAATTGAGCAGTGGCACATTCACAAACCTGATAACGCTCGCCTGCTGCAAGCACTAGCCCACAAGCGAATTGATCTGGCACCGGAGACGCATGCAAGGTTCCCTAGAGTGCGCTTCAAGCAACGACAGCCCAGCAGGGCTAACTCGCTGATAGCACAACTGACGACACACACCTGTCGAGACTCGGGGCTCGATATGGCGCCCAGCAGTGGCCGGTGCAGCTGGAAGGGGCTCTGCGATTCCAGGCAGAGCTGGGCCTCGAGACGCCCCCACATGGCGCGCTGCATGTGTCCTGGGTGGTACAAGGAGCCAAGCACCACGCTCTCCAGGTACACGGGCTCAATGAAGAGCGAGAGGAGTGAGCCTTGTAGGCCCAGCACATTCCATCGGGCTAGCTTGTCTGAGCACGACATGGTCAGCAGCCGCTGCTGGCCATGCAGCACTCCATCCCACGTCTGCAGCACGGGGCCCATTCTGCACGCAGCATCCCCTCACCTTTCAGCAAAACAGAAAGCGTGCAGCATAAGTCTGGCAAAGCCCAATGCTGGGCAGGTCACAACACCGCACTTTACATAGGGCTCTGTACCCTTTCAGATGCCTGTATACACAACTCTGTACAGTTATTGCCAAAAGGAAAGACACCCAAGGGAGGGTTTGCTTTCAAGTCTTGCAGTGGCGATAGACGTCCCAAATTCCATAGGGTTGATGATGAGCATTCCTCTCACCTTCAAGAGATATGAAATGCTGGCAATCCATAACTAGCCCCACAGTATGGCACAGGCTTTTGGCAAAGGTTGTACATGAACTAGAGACTTCCCACAAAGGCATGCCATGCCTAGTGGTGACTTCCTTGTTTCAGACGAAATCAGTATTACATTAATATTGTAAATCGTGTTTTGCTGTTAGCTAGCAAACAGTAAATATTTCTCAAAGCAGTTAGCTTGGCAGATTTTTTAAACATAGCAATGCAGGTTGACTTATCATTATATTTTGTCTTTCTGTCATCTGCTGCTATGAAATAGTCTCTCAAGTTCCTATTTCATTTACTTGGCAAAGTATGTTAAAAACCTGTAGAAACTTGGCGGTGCTTTACATTTCAAAGCACTACATGCATTTCTTTAAGCCCACATGGACTAATTTAGGCAGAAAAAGAATTTTTTGTGACTAGAAATGGCAACTGGCACCTAAATGCATAGAAGACGAATGAAAAATTGACTACAGTGCACGGTGAAATTATGAGTGGTGAAATCTCATGGCGACTGAATCCAAAGCAACGCCTACCAGTAAAAAGGGGTACTACTTTCTGAATCAGAAATGCCAAACACTGCATTAAACAAGTCTTCACACATGACCAAAATCACATACATGCAAATCAGCTGTTTTGAAACTTTTCATTAATGCGATAGCATGATATGGTCCATTGGCAATGAAACACGGTGTCCAGAAAATGTGGCATCCCAAACCTCCTGACCCGGCAAAGAAAAATAAAATTTCTTCTGAAGGTGCACAGAATTGAACCCAGGACTTTGACTGCGAGGTGAGCACGCAATTGACAGGCTGCAAAACCGCATTGTTTCTGGGAGAATAAAGGTGAACCTAGTACATGTGTTGAATTATGACTTTATGCTAATGAGTAGGTGTGTCATTAGAGAGGAAGTAAAAAAAAAGGTTCAACTAAAAAATAAAAATATTACAGATAATGTTTTCGCAATCAAGTATGTATTTAGTCTCAAGTTCCCTCCACATTTTTTATAACTTGCTCTCCCTCGGAGATGATTTCAGAGCCTTCGCATTGAACAAAGCAGCAGCACAACGAAAGCGCACGCATACCAAGCAATACCAGTGAGCTTTGTCTTGAAGGAATATGACATTAGTATAAAAACATTTTCACATGCACTGTTCAACTCCCCGCTTCAGCACTACTTCCACACTGGAGTTGTAGCAGTTGAAGCAAAACTGCTCAGTAGAAGCAACATGTTAATACAGCCACAAACATTTTTTACAACTACAGGGTTTTGCATAATTAGCAATGTTTTTCCCGCTGAACAGGCAAGCGAGAAGAACGAATTTAAGTTCTCCTACTTTTAACCCATCTATGCCTGCTGTAGTGACAATTTCGATAGCCAAGAAAAAAAAAATCAAATTTTTCATACACACAAGTAAGACAAAAACTTCTCGCTAGGAGTTAGAAGCAAGTGACAAACCTGAGCGGAATGGTGCCTTCCCCAGCTTCAATCTTTGTTCTGAGCAGCCCTCGCACACGGCGGTTAGGGTGTCTGTCAGCAGGAAGAGGCTCGGAGGTGCCCAGCAGCTCATGTGGAGAGAAAATGCGACCATCTCCACACGGAGACGTACTAATGTACAAGTGGAACCTGGAGGAAAGAGTCAGAGAAGTGAATTAAGTTCACATCTGTATGACCTACGTTAACAAAGTTTTATGAAGCACTGAAAATGCTCTCAGCAATCTTTGAATGTTCTGCCAAATGAAACGCTTATTATCCTAAAAGTTTTATGAAGCACTGAAAATGCTCTCAGCAATCTTTGAATGTTCTGCCAAATGAAACGCTTATTATCCTAAGAGTACATTTGGAACGCCAGTAAAAAAAATAAATAAAAGGGAATGAAAGCTGTATGTAGCAAAGCTGCTGTGACAGGTGCATCAAACATGTAAATGTAGTGTAAAGGTAATCGTGTAAACACATCATCATGAACACAACAGCTCATGCTTCCGCTGCGTATCTACAATAAAGAACAGCCTGTTGTTGACTTACTTGATGTCTGGCTTGACTCGAAATCCTTGCTTGTCTGGCCTTTGTTCGAGGATGGATTCCTCTCCCTTGCCGTTCTTCCAGAGCTCAAGTTGCCCAAAAAGGAAGTCTTTGAAACAACGCCGGGACACAACCTCAGCATGGCAGTCCTGCAGCACAGCGCCGTTCATGCTGATGTACTCGCCATTGATGCACTTTGTGCCTGTGGCCACGGTTAGGACCTTGATGTCCTCCTCTTTGTCCTCCTCAGACGCAGGCATGGTCATGATGATGCCTGCCAGTACCTTCCACTTGGCACTCTCTGCACGGTCAGCCATCACCTTCTGCAAAGTCTCGTTGACAGTGTTGCCCAGTCGATCAGCCAATGCTTGCGGAAGGGTGCCCACCTTAGCACCAGTTTCGCCACACTGAACAACTCCAGATGGGTTGGCCATGATGTTGTACAGCTTGAGCAGCGCCGCTCGTGCTGCCGCTGCCTTGGCCAACCTCTTGTTGGAGCCGCACCCTTCATACACATCACCGTTGCTTGTTGTCACTGCCATGGTGAAGCGCTGTGTAGGCACTGCCGCATTCTCAGACACAAGTGTGTACTCCAGGCCTGGCTGAAGCTCGTTCAGCAGCATCACGGGGTTCTTCTTGTCTGCCTCCTCTGCAGCTTTTGTTGCCTTTTTCTCTGCGTCCCCATCCTTGCCGCCCGAGAACCGCTTCAGCTGATCCCTGTGGAATTCCTCAATGGTGTTGCCATCTGAAGAGAACCCGCTGAAAATACCAATGCCTTCGTCCTGTTCAACTTCGTCACTGGTGAAGTCCCCACTCCGTACAATTGTGCGGCTCATAGCCCAAAAAGCTTCAGGCACATTGCGAAACTGGACGAACGACTTCAGAGCGGCCTGCGCGGCGGCGTGCTTTGCCAACTGCTTGGACTGGCCGCGACCTGTGAAGCGCTGCCCATCGACTTCCACGGAGACGACGAAGCTAGGTTGGTGGGCTGGCCCTTCCTGAGATTCGACAGAATACTTCAGGCCGGGCTTCAGCTCGTTCAGCTGCATAAGTGCATTCTTTGGTTGCACCATCTTCGGCGAAATGCTATTCTTTTTTTGCTTTTTGCGAGCGCTGCCCTGGGAGCTCCCGGACTTGCGCTTTGTTCCGGGAGTTGTGACACCTTCATCCGCTTCTTCAACTTTGCCATTGGCTTCTTGCCCTGAAAGCATAAAAGCTGCAAGTTCTCAGACAATAACCACAAACTGTAAGATGGTCCGTCATGCATGGAGCACTTGCTTTAACTTCAGTGTAGCAATGCATTTTCAACATTTGAACAGAAATATTTGCAACAGACAAAAATACACATGCACATAGGCTGTGAGAAATTTGAAGAATGCAAACAGATTCCTCACACAATTATTTACAGATACCACGGCATTTGGCTGCAGTTGCTGAGTGATCAGCAGTCTCATCATAAACCTGTGCCTAGTTGGTACGACCAACCTCCAAGCGTGTTGATGACTAGCTGCTCATGCTGCTTTTCATTAAAAGGCCAAAAAGCCGCACAACGACGCATAAAAGACGCATAACGAGTCGAAAGAGAACTCCCCGGCATAACGCACATAAAGCAGACACCGATGCAGTAAGATAATTGGGAAAAGCCTAAACTTCAAAAGCACTAGTTCCACAATAACAAATATACTACAGCTGTTGCTGGGATCATCAAATTAAGTAATTACGGAATGAAGACGCTGGTCCACAAATGGAACGATGAAAAGAACTCTGGGTGAAACAGGTTTCTCTTGCCATTTAATGCGGCGCATTGACGCAGAAACGGCAGAACTAGTAAACCAAAAAAATCCTTTCAACTGCAAACAAAGCGCAAGATTTTACGAAACCCCGATTTTCCTGGTTGCCGTCCTGCACATTCACGAACCGCAACGCGGTTGCGCCTCCGCAGCCGACACCGCTACTCGTACAACTTTTCAAGAAGCTACGATCCCAGTTCATTGAATCAGCTCTGACACAATGACCCTGCCGGTCATTGAACTAAATATTTCATGCATGTTACACGCATATTTTCCTGGTATCTTATATTTCCAAGCAGCAGAGAAGAAAACTGCAGTACACACTGCCCCATGCTCTTTAACTCCGTTCACATCTGATAAGTCGTCCTGCACTATGCAATCCGCAGAAAAGCTAACCCGGATGCGTTTTCATTAAGTGCACACATTCGCAGCTGCTCGAGAACAACCGTGTGCCGAACGAGCGCGGGCATAAATGATTTGTTTACAGCTGCACGAAAGGGGACGCACGCTGGCAATTTCCTAAGAGCATCAAGACGCTAGGCCTAAAGCCGGTAAGGTACTGGTTAGGCTATCTTTCGAAGGGTTAAAGTTCATGATTAAAGTGAAATAACCGAGCGTGCTTCATGTAGTAATTTAGTAATTTCTTAGTTCAACTTCAACTGATCAGTAATTCAAAGAAGTGCGAAAATTCAAAAGCGCATAGCCACCGTACCGTGCCCATCTTTTGTCTTCTGAGGCGTCTGAACCATTGTTACGTCTTCTCTTGAGCTTGCTGTTACCGTCGACATTTAGAGCAAATACGCGAAGTAAACTGCGTCGCTAGGTCCTGATCTCGACACGGTATCCCAAATTACTCGATACTTAAAATCAGCAGGGTAAATGCCAAGGAAAACTGAAGCTGGCAAAGCATCTAACAGCGTTGCCAGACTTGCCTAATTTACACGCCAAAGGCAATCAATTGTGTTATTCGAATAAACTGCAGTTTAGTATATTTAAAAAAAACAAGAACTTAATAATTTGTTACAAATGTGGAGCAAGTTGTGTGTAAAAGCTTAGTGTGAAAAACAATCTCGCTTTGGGTTCAGTGGCATTCGCTACCATCAAGTTGACAGATGAACACCTCTCACCCCCTTGATCGGCAGAAGTGCGCTCTTCCGTCGCCATCAGTCTCGGGGGATCTCGCCGCCAGAGGGCCAGAGTGTCGTGGTGTCGCTAAGCTGAGGGAAGCGGTCGCTACGGTGTTATTGTTCATCAATGGCATTAGACCCAATGCATTGCTTGTGTGTTTTATTCATGTGTTAGCCAGGACTAAGGGCCCTCGCTAGACACCCGACAGACCCAGCTTGTGCGCTTCACGGCGATGGCAACGATACCCACGGCCGCACCGACGTCTGCGGACGCCTGCCTGAGCATCGTGCACAGCTTAATGTGTCACAGGCAGGGTGGTGAATCTGAAAGCTTCGCCAAACGCGCCATCGAAAGCTTGGTTAAAAAGCTAAAGGAGAAAAGAGACGAACTTGACAGCCTCATCACAGCAATCACTACTAATGGTGCTCATCCGAGCAAGTGTGTGACCATACAGCGAACTTTAGATGGTAGGCTTCAGGTAAGGTACTCGGGCATCCAGCGTGCTCTTCCCATCCTCGAACTATTGCGCGCATCGTGAATGAGTTGTCACGTATTCCACGCAGGTCGCAGGAAGGAAAGGATTTCCGCACGTTATTTATGCTCGCATTTGGAGGTGGCCGGACCTCCACAAGAACGAGCTGAAGCATGTGAAATACTGTCAGTACGCATTCGACTTGAAGTGTGACAGTGTTTGCGTCAACCCCTACCATTACGAGCGGGTGGTATCTCCTGGCATCGGTATGGCTGACTTTCTGCTCACTTTGTGACTCACTGAAAGAAGAATGACAAACTGAGTGCGAGCCGCTGTGTTTGTCAGCTCGCTGAGCATGTCCGTAGATGTAACGGTAGTCTCAGTTGTGCCGTGACATATGCGTCGCTCATGTCATGAGGCTCATATTGTCTCAGATGTCGTTTGTCCACTGCTTCTTTAGTGAACTTTAGAGCAGTGCGACTCAAAGCAGGATCCCTTCTTTTGGGGGATATCTTCTCTCCCCAAAACACTTTTAAAATATCTTTTGTTTTTGGTAGCCGCGTTCAAATGGTCGTGCCATTACTAAGTGTTTGGATCCTTATCTTTAACAATTTGTCATCTTTCACAATTCCAGATCTCTCTGGTCTGACTCTCCAACATTCAGGTAAGAGATGCTTTGGATATTCTACCTATGCAATTGTGCACTTATCCTTCCTCTGTTTGCAACTTAACATATGCATGCATGCTTCGAGCCAACTTGTGGGCATGCAAAAAACTTTTATTTTTCTGTGATATTGTTGGAACATTGGCATTGAAACGACAGTATGATCATGCTGAATTTGAAATGTGTTCATAGGAGTCAGGCTTGTAAAGTAAAAGTACCTGCTGCAAACTGTTTTGTAAAAGAGGTGCGCAACTTAATGGCTGACCTTACATATAGGTGACCATTTGCCTATATAGCCGGGTATGGGAGGTATTCACATGACGTCATCTGCAAGGGGCACTAGTGGCCGGCGCGGCATTCACCGTGTTTTTGGTGGTCGCATGCACGGCTGTCACAGCCTTTAAATTGCTGGAGATGTGTGAAAGGTGACTGTATTTCGCGTCCTGTCGCAGATAATTTGTTTGACCCGTAACACCATGTGACTGAGTGGATACGCCATGAACTGCACAAAACAGAAAAGAGCGGGTACGCTACACCTATAGGATTGCTGAGGGTACGCTAGACCTGTAGGAATGTGGAGGCGCTGGCACGGTATTGGTGTGCGACATACAGACAGGACTGCTGCCGCGCATTGAACTCACCGATACCGAGGCCCGTTTTGTGCACGGCTTAAGTTTGCCGACAGGCCAAAGAATTAAAGCATACAAATCTATGAGGGGGCAATTGCTTGACAAGCGGGCAAGCCCGAGAGTCGTGCTGAGGGTGCCGACAGCCGAAGTGCTGTTTTTTTAGAGGTGAATAATTAAATGTGTCTGTTCGTTTAGCTAGCATAACTTGTCATCCCTATCTGCTGAAAGTTGCGTGTTACTAGTGAATGTAGCGGAATAGCTGCACATCGTGTTGTTGCGAACTGGCCTAGATTCCATGTCTTGTGCATTCGAAGCAGTGCTACGTTGCTACGATCAAAACTTCAAAACATTCTTGCTAGGATTGCCTTTCGTGTGGCAAGCACATGACAGTATTTGCTCGACTGTTCTGTCGCGTAAATAAGGAAGTTATGATGCTTTGCTTTTCTGCTGGAACACTGTCTGTGCAGCTTCAGCAGTTCATGGACCACAGCTGATGGAAATGAGTTTTGGAATTCGGGTTATTAATCGTGTGCTGTTTATCCACGATGTGTGCTGCGTGGGTAGCTGTCAGTTATCAACTGATATTAAAAACTGCAAGTCCTGTACATTCTTGTGTACGGTGCAGCCGGCCAGTTTTGCTGCTGAGTTGCAACAGGCAGCTTGGTCATATCATGGCACAGAAGAATTATGCTGCAAACTTCATGCACAATAAGCGTTCCACAAAGAAAAGTGGATGTTGACATATTTAACAATGTGCAAAGATGTCACGGATCACTAACAGTTTAGCCCAGGTACCTCACGACGTACTGTCACACTGCACGAGCTGGCATGAAATGATCACCAACATGGTGCGCTTGCCGCGACTACTCTTATGCCGTCTGGTAGCGTGGCCTCAGTGAATACCTCCACAAGGCGTAAACACGATCTGAAGTTGCTGTTTGCAGTTTTATGTCGAGTATCGTAATCTTCTTGGGAGAATTGTCATCACAGCCATCTTATCCTTGATAGCTCTTCATTCTGACATCAAAACTTCTATTTTCACGACCTTGTTAATTGGCCATGAAGCTGCCTACAGCCAGTGACTGCTGAGATTCTAGTGGTCATCCGGGAACTACTATTCATTTGATGCCCATTGGGTTTAATGGTTATTGAAAATTTTTGTGAGGCACCTGGAGAACCATCATTGATTCGGGTCATTTACTCTACAACTGCTTTTGGGATAGGTGACAACAGAAACCTTGAGACTTGTGGTGTAGATGTTCAGTGTTAGGGAACTCTGAATGCCCTTTTTTATGCAATCATTCTTTTTTTTTTATTTACAGATGTTTTCGGGGGTGGTGATGGCCACTATGTCAAAAATGAGTATGGTGAGCTCGAATGTGGTCCAAGTGGCTTGCAGCATGTGTCTCAGACCATTCAGCATCATCCCGCACAGACGTCGTCACAGGCATCATCAGCGGACCCCTATGGCCGGCAAATGCTGCTGTCTCCCTCAAGCACAGGTAGAAAAATGGGAAATTCACACCTTATGTGCCATGTCATGTTCATTGCCGTAACTTGTCAGTGTTCACTTCTCTTTTACACTGTTGAAGCAGTATAGACACCGAATTTCTCGCACATATTTTCTTCTTTGTAGTGATGCGTAAGACATTACTATACATGGATTGATGTGTGGTATTCGCTCACAACCACTAAATCGAATTTCTTCTCTGACCTGTTTATTTTAAACAGCTGAGCTATGGCTATGATATTAAAGGTCCGTATACGTTGGCATGAAGCATGAGAAAACTGTGATATTAAATTTGCTTTGTCATTTTAATTCACTACAATGCTGAAGTCAGCCTGCCCGAAGAGCCGGAACACAACGAATGAAGAAACATCGATTATATCAGTTTTTCTCATGCTTCTTGTGACCTCTACAAACCTTTGACGACATCATAGCCATTGCTCGGCTGTTGAAACTGAAACCTAAACAAGTGAGAAAAAAAATATTTAGCAGTCGCAGGCGAGTAGCATGTGATGATCCTTGTATGCTTATGTCTTCAATATCATTACAAGGAAGAAAACACGGAACAAAAAATTGGGTGCCTCTCTCCGTTTTAGGGAGTGGAATCCCTAATCTTCGTATCTCCACATTTTAGTAGAGGCTAAATGCAACAGTATTTGTACTAGGCCATGTCGTTGCACGTCAAAGAACCCTGGGTGATTGAAATTAACTGGAGCCCTCCACTTTACTGTCTCTCATAGCCTCATGTGCTGTTTTGATATTTTGGACCTCGCATACTATTCCATTACCTTTCGAGCATTGTTTCAAGCTCGTATATTAACTAGAAGTTAATCCATATTCATTGTCTATTGTTCTGGAAAAAGCCATCTGAGCCTGCCAGAGTTTTAGATTTGATATTGTTATGTCATTCATGAGTGTGAAATAGTGCACGCTTTAGTGTGATCTCACCCTTGCCATACATGGAGCTAAGAGGTGACAGAGTATGCTCACTGGTCTGTGAGCATCACTGGCCTACTTGACTTACTCCACTGCTGTGCACTTGTGAATAATGTATCTATGACTTGCTAACACAGCTCCCTGCTCTTGTGAGCACTGAACTGAAGCTGAAACGCAAAAGTTTGAATTTTGTTGGGGGCTATTGGGGACTTTTGGGTGGTCTGCTAAAGCGTACAGTCTACTGCCATTACTCATGTGAATACTGGGCAAAATAGGAAGATCTGTGTCATTCAATGGATTATTAGGTGAAAGGTTAAGAAAATTTCATTTCTTGCATGACGTTCAGAAAGTTTGCCTCTTTCTGAAGGAGGTTCTGCAAGTGAGTTGTTTTTCTGAGAAATCAGGTGCTAACACTGCCCATGCCACAGCCTCAAATTGTATTAGTCTTTAGCCATAGTCATTTGCTTTTGCATTGTTTTTCAATTACAATAACTTGTAATGGCAACTCATACTTTTCCATTCGAATGGTAGAAGGTTATGCATTTATGCTTCCAAATCTGCGTTGTGGACTCGTTTGCCTGTCAGGAGACTGGACTTACGGAAGCTGCTGGTGCAGGCTCGTAGTGTCTGCATCGCTGTACAGAACTTGTGAGATGACAGTGTGATCAAAAGAAAAAAGGTACTCCAGGCTGGAGGCAGTTCACTGCAGCAGTGATTCTTATAAGTTGTGAGAATCTTACTGCTGTATGGTTGAACACACTGCTCGTAACATTTTGCGCAATTGTGTGCTATCATCTGTCTGTCTTGTGCCGCTTGCAACTCTCACATTGAGTGTGGTAAACTGTTGTAAGTGTTAAAACGGTAAAAACATTTCAAGGCAAGTGGATTTCTAAGATCAGTGAAGTACCTAAATTTCTGGCAAAACTTATGCTTAATGGATTGATTTTAAATGGGTTGATATTTCAGCTTTCCAGAAAGACGAGGACAAAGGACAGGAGTTGTCACATGTAAAACTTACGCATTCTACATAGTATTTTACAATGCCGCCGGCTAGCCGGCACTGCATCATTAGACTAGTGCACAATAGAGGCAAGACATGAGGCGAAAAGGGGATCACAGGCACCACTTTCAACTGTTTATTGGCAGCACAGATGTACATTCTCTTAGGCCAGAAGAATATCACTGGAATAACTCTCCACTTTTAATAGATCACTCCAGTTCCTGGCTGTTTTAACAAAAAAGGAGCGAAGATGCAATAATGCGAGGCTAATGTGGAGGTGGTGATGAAAGTGACATCTTTTTGATTGTTTTTGTGGATGTTCGACATATCATCCTCCATGCACTCTAAAAACCTTCCTGCTTGTTCTTGGATATCCTTAGGGTGAGCAAGGATCAGCCTAGAAATCGGGAAGGTAATTCAAATCCAAAGGCTCATGTTTTCATGCTTTTCAATCCTTCTGCTGGGTGCTTTGTACCTAATTGTGCATATCAGAATATCTCGTATTCTGTGGTTGCCTATTACTTTGTGGATATTGAAATTGTTCCTTTTGTGTACTTTGCATTGGCGATGAGAAGATGAGGTTTTATTGCACCCTTGCAACACGGCAAGAATTGCCAGGGTTGTACGTTTGCCACTGGGCAAACTTTGCAAGATGTACGTTTGTGGTGTACATTGTCAACTTCATTGAGAATTGCATTAAGTACCAAATGAGTAAGTAATAGTCTGAAGCCAAAGCTGCATATTTACTTTGCATCAGTTCTGTCTTCTTTGTTGCTGTGCCTTCGCTTTCATGAGCCATGTTTGTCATTGCTGGTGTTGAAAAACACCTACATATTTAAACATTACGGCCGAGCCCAGATATATTGAACCCATATATTTCAAATTATTGGCTATATCGAACACACAGATTATCCCCTTTGAAAATCCCGGAAAAATACCGCACAGTTGCACCATACTGAAGAAGCCGGGCGCCGGGCTGGGGGTGGCTTGTACCCATTTTTACTGGGGGTGTCCGGCGGTGGGTTTCGAACCAACCACCTCCGGCAGCCGAAGCGGACGCCCAGACCACTAGGCCACGACTGCGGTCCCAGTGAAATGGAGCGGCGGAAGACCGACTTTGCAATTCGACTGAGCGAGTTCCACTCAGCCAGATGTAGCTATCGCGTCACTCCAGGTTTAATTAGGGCTAAACCACAGCCATTTTTGTTTTAAAATACATGTTGGATTAAAATTTTTTAATCATTTGCCACTCTCAGCAGCTCTTCTATAGCTTGCTTTACATGGATTATTTTCATTAATACAAAAGATGCAAGGCTGAATCTGGTTGAGTTTGCCAGGTGAAGGTCAAGGAATGGACATCGTTAAAGTTGTTTGTCCTCTCTGTAAAAGCAACCAAACCTGCAGCTATCTGTGTACAATGTACCCAGGCGGTTTAAGGGAAAATAGAGATATTGAGCTCGCACACTGATTGTCTATCTGTGCCTGCTTCATGCAGGACCTGGAGTCGCGTCCCCCAATGGCAGTCTTGCTAGCCAGTCAAGCCAGTCCTCAGTCAATCCAGCCGGGCCTGTGCCGCAAGCCACACCTTCGGCCGTGCTTCCGCAGCAGCCGGTTCCAGGGGTGGTGGCAGCCTCACCTTCCCAGCAGCAGCCACCTCCGCAGGCCGGTGGAGCCCCCAATACTGTTGCACAGCCACCGTCCAGTACAGCACAGGGGGCTGCCACCAGCCAGGCCGGCTACTTTGGCTCTGTTTTGGACAGCAGCCAGTCTCTGAGTAAGCATTTCGATTTGCACCCCTTACTGATGGAACTCTCTTCCACAGTGTGTTTGGGTATTGATATTTGTTGCAGCATCTACCATACTAGGTATTATAGATGCACTCGCAGAATGATGGCACCCATTAGTTGCGCCAGTCATTGTGTATCTCCCGTGTATGTGTTTCGTCGAATGTTTTGGGCAAATCGTTCATCTGTATCACCATGCACCAACTAGGCCCAACAGAAGTGTCATTGAAGTACCCATTATTATGGTTGTCAGAACACTTTTTTTTTTCCTGTCTCGTAATGAATACAGCTCCATTGTCCTGTGAGCATTCACCAGGAAGCATTCGGCATTGACTTGAGTTGTAAATTCAGCAGTGGGCACGTGGACATTGAAACCATCAGTTTTTGGGCAATGCACCAGAAATATGGCTTCTCCGAGGCATCAGACATTTTATGACTGATGGTGTGACCCTGCTAATAACAAGTTATTCTGGCCAGGCTCTGCTAGAGCCACTGTGCATAGAAGCTTCACCAGGTGAGAGTTGCCTCACACCGGTCGCAGTAGGTTGCCTGTACAGGGACCATTCTTAGCTGGTAGCCAAACCGTCTTTGACTGGAAAGGGCAGGAAAGACTACACAGACATCATCACATGCTTGCCTGGTGCATGAGAGCGTAATTGATTACACACAGGCTAGCAGAGCTCTTCCTGCTTTGTTGTATTGTCTGTTGGCATGCTGGGCGGAGGCAGACTGGTAGTGTGTCACTTGCAGGGTGTTCCTCAGCATGGCTTGGTTCATACTGAAGCTTCGGTAGGCAGTGTTTTGAGTGCATTAAAAGGAAAGTGCAGAGGACTCCTCCAACACCTTCAACAGCGAACAAGCAGGCCTGGCAGGAGCTGTCTTGCGCCGGCTGCCAGGGGTCATAGTGACAGGCGCTGTTTTGAACTGTTCTGAAGCCACACTGTCTTCGCAGCCAGTCATGTTGTGTGAAATTGCAGCCATTATACATGTCCCCGTCATCAAGGTAGCTGAAGCACACTGGCTTGAAGTGAAAGCCACTAGATACTGTCATTGATTGTTACCAATTTGATGGGTAACCGAAGCTGCTGGTGTGTTTATACACTAATTTAAGAACCTAATAAACTCATGAATAAAGAATGGATTGCTTTGTAAAAGGCATGTGGCAAGCACTTTAACTCATACAATGCAGTCCACTTATAACAATATTGAGTGAACCGGAAAATGTGATCATTATAACTGATCATAGTTATATTTGGACCAGCAAAAAGCAAAAAGAACATACCCATGTATTCTCCCATGCATGTAGCCGCTGCCACCGGCGGTCATGTCAAGGGCACAGAGCGTTTCGGCGCTCTGCCAAGTTCGTCGGACGAGCCACCCCTGCTGTAGCTCCCGTAAAGATAAAATGTGTTGTGCTGTTATCGGTGCACAGCATCTTGACGTGCTGCCAAAGTCTATGCTGAGGACAGTGGGAAACAGAGGAATGTGCTAAGAAAAGCTCACCCTTAGAAAAAAAAGTAGATTCTCAGCAACTAAAGGGGGTGGGGGGAGGTTCAAAGATATCGTCTTGCGCTTATTCGTCATCAGTTTTACCCAGTTCACAGATGCACCAATGGGCGGAAATGGTGAAAACTGTTTGTATGAGAAAGGGTTGCGAGGGGGTGGCCAAGTTGGGCCAAGCAAGCTCTTCCCTCCTTTCTCCAGTGATTGCGAAAGGCCGTATGCAACGCCCCAACACGGATTTCGCCACTCCATTCTGTTTGCGGACTTAACTCAACATTCGCTTCAAAGTATTTTATTTTTATCAAACTTCCAGGCAATTTTTGGGGGTAAACACCTTCCAGGCGGCCAGATCCTGTCATTGTATCCGTTATTTCGCCGATAATTTCATCGTTATATATGATGTATATTTACATAGGGGCAATGGAAGAATTTACAAATTTAATGAATTTGCTCATTGTAAGCACTAGGTCGTTATTTATTTATTTTTACTTACATAATAGTATAAGCTTGTTAATTCGAACTCGGTTAATTTGAACTTACGGTTAATTCTAACTGACGCCCGGGTCCTTGCACAGCCCTGCATATTTCAATGGGTGAAAACTCTCGATAATTCGAACAAGTCGGCATCCGCTATGGTTAATTTGAACTAGGAGCAACTGGCTGTCACCGCTCCTTGTAGATAGAAGTTGACCCATAATGAGTAAAACATGCTCCAAATATACCAGAGATGTAAAACAATAGAAAAGAAAAAAAAGCCGAGTGCACGAGGCTCATGGAGCCCACGTTCCGGTGCATGCCGTAGCAGGTTTTCGCTGCCGGAGCACTCACCCACGCCGCTGATGGTTTGGCGCGAGCCGTTCCAGGTTTTCGTTGTGCCATGGCCGCTGGGTCGCGATCACATGGTGTAAAAACGTAGTACGGCGGCTCGGGCGATGATGGCTTTAGTTGGTGCCGCGAGTGCGAGCTACGTGGACAGCAGCATGGAGACACTGGAGCCCTTGAGTGACGCCAATATAATTGAGGCTGCATGCTCCCTGCAGACGTCGCATGACTCACGTGCGGTGTTCACGTGCGGTGAACACAGCCTACAGTGATGAGTCTGACGGCAGCGATAACACTATGCCATCGCCAAGTGCACATGGAGTAGCGTCGGCCCACGATGTTGCAGCACGCCACTTCTCTGTCACTGAGAACTCTGGCGTTGCGCAGGAGCTTTGGGCAAGCTGCAGATGATGCTGATGAAGTCTCGGCAGAAGAAACGCAAGCAAATGCACTTCACCGATTACATTTATTTTGACAACCCTTCCTCGTAAGTAAACATGTTTTGGAGCATAAATAGCGTCGTATATTTCAGCACTAAAGTTCGCTGCTCACGCGAATGCATTCCAGTACTTGTTTCTGGCGCATAACTGACCGATCAATTTAGTTCATTTGCCATTAGGACCGGATGAATTAAATTCTCAGAATATGCCCGCCACAAACGTGCAGTAGCGCCTAGCTCGCGATAACGAATCTAGGCATGACTGCTTTGGGTTCTGCCTGTGAGGCGGGGTGCTATGATGGCTCATTCTAGCGCCCATTCGATAATTCAAACTTCGCTTAATTCGCTACCTGTTACGTTGGTAAACATTCGGGCATTTAACATCGACTCTAAGATCACATTCGCACTATAAAATCGACTTTAAAATCATTTCCTCATGACAGTACAAAAACATTATTTGTTTTTCTTGCAGAATTACAATGTATATAATCGATGAGGTCAAATTTAAAAAATGGCATCCATTGAATACTGACTGATCTTCCTGAACGCACACAACACAAACTGAACGCGCACTACACAACCCTTGCACAGGGAAAGCTTAGATCCTCTTGAACCTACAGTAGCAGGCGCAAGCTTTTACACAACAAGTTGTTACTGTGCAAAAAGCGGTGTCCTACATGTTCCTGGCGTCCTAATGTATGTTGGATGCCAGGATTATATGGGTCAAAATCAAGTTCAAACAACGTACAGACCAGATTTTTTTACCCTCCCTCACAGGCTCTGGGCGCGCTCCTACGACACCAGGCGCCATCTGTCAGCGCGTGCGGCCTAGTGGACTGCGGGTCGTACAGATGCCGCGTGTAGAACGTGTGTTTATGTGGATGTGTTTTTTGCTTCCATCATTGATGCACTCCGTCACCCAATGTTCGTGGGTGTGTGCTGGGCTTCACGACTCAAATTTTCCCTCTTCCAGACCGAAACTGCAGGTATCTGACATGCATTGCTGCTGGTTAAAGATTTACACGCAGATTTTTCTGTTGGAGTGTCGTTTCTTGCTGTCTTTTACGTGCGCTGCCACCAGTGATGAGTTTTATGCATCAGCATGTAGATTTTTTGATTTCACTGGATGGTGTAGTGATGTGCAAGATTTAACAAGATTGGCTAGCTGCACACTGAAGGTTGTCCAGGCAAAATACATGCTTTAAATCACCAGAGGTTCGTCTTCGGCATCCATGCGCTGAGCCTGCTACTGTTCGCATTGAACACAATTCGTGTACGGGAATGTGAGCATGACCGCTAGCAACTTAAGTTATATGTGGGTTTGATTGCGGCCGTGGTGGTCGCGTTTCAATGGAGGTGAAATGCTAGAGGCCCGTGTAATGTGCGACATCAGTGCGCATTAAAAAACCCCAAGTGGTTGAAATTATCCGGAGCCCTTCACTACGGCCTCCCTCATGGCCTGAGTTGCTTTGGGATGCTTAACACCACAAATCACACAACAAATTTAGGTTGCTATAGTCAGACCCGGATATATCGAACCCGCATATTTCGAATTATTGGCTATATCAAACGCAAAGATTATTCCCTTGAAAATACCATGTAAAATTATAGGACAGTTGCGTAGTGTATCGAACTCCAGGTTCGCCGGCCGTTCGATATTTCAAATGCCGCGCTGGGCTCCTGGGAGGCGTGCTTTCCCCAAAGACACTCATGTCTCCAATCGCACAATGCGCGACACGGAGGCGAGCGGCGACGTTTACAAGCCGCGCCTCCTCACTGGTGAGGGAGAAGAGAGAACTGGAAAGAGCCAGGTGGTGGTTGCGCCCGCAGCACCCCACGACGGGCACAACTAGAACCAACGGCGCATTTCCGCTGAGTTTTCTTTCTCTCTTTCCTTCATTTTCTTTTGTGCCTCCTCGACCGACGCCAGTCAACTCCATCGGGCAGTGCGGGGCCTGTCACATTTTTCTTGTGTCTCTGTTTCAACGCGCCAATTGTACCGTGCTTGACTGCGGTCACATAGTGAGCTATGACACCTACGGACGTAAAAAAGAGAAAGAATGTGGACTTACTTTGCAACAAAGCTTGAGGTGATGCGGCGCGTCGAGAATGCCGAAAAGTAGTTCTCTGTGGCACATGCATTTGGCATTCCGCAGAGCACTGTAAGTACGCTGTTAAAAAACAAGCAGGACATCACGCTCAAAGCAGCTGAGCAAAGTCGCTCGGGAGCATGTCGTGAGTGCCCTGCTGCTTTCGACAAAGTTTAGAAGGTGCTGTATGCGTCGTTTTTTGAAGTCCGACCTATAAACATCCCTGTGGATGGCCCCATGTTAATGGAGAAGGCCAAATGGTTTGCCACAGCTCTTGGCGAAGATATGGCACTGGGTGGCTGCAACGGTTTTAAAAACCTCCACGGCATTGTGGGAAAAGTCTTTTCAGGTGAAAATGGGGCTGTCAGCAGCCAGGAGACGCAGCAGTGGCTTTCAGAGGAGTGGCCGAAGATCGCTGCAGGTAGCAGGTAGGGCTGCCGAGTATGCCTTCTGTTGGACAACTCCTCGGCCCATCAAACAACTTGCAAGCTGCAGAACATTGAACTCAAGTTTCTGCCGCCGAACACCACAGCGAGACTGCGGCCCATGGACCAGGGTATCACAAAGGCTTTCGAGGTAGGCTACAGAAGGCGACTTGTTCAGCGGCTCTTTATAAACCTCCGCGTGGGAACTGATCTCAAGATTGACCTGCTCGGCGCCATCCAGATGATTACCGGCGCTTGGAATGACGTAAAACAGGCCACGGTAGCTAACTGTTTCGGTAAGGCAGGCCTTGAAGTGGCTGGAGATGAATTTCCTGAAGCTTTGGATGACGATGATGAATACATAGAGGACGAGTTTCGTGACTTGTCCCATTTTCCCAGTGTCGTCCCGTCTGACCTTACCATTGAGGACTTCATCAATGCTGACAGCAAAGTTCAGGCTGTAGCTGACCTCGCTGATGAGGACGTTGTGACCGGAGTAGGTGGCGCCCAAGAAGGCGATTCCAACGGTGACATGGACAACTGTGTTCCTTAAGAGATGCGCCCGTTCACAGCCGTTGAACTGGCATCAGCGTTCAGCCTCTTTCGGCGTTGTTTTGGTGAAATGGAAGGTACCGGGCTGTCGCACCTGGACATTCTTGAGAAGATCGAGACTAGTGTTTTCAACTTCATAAATCACACCAAAAAGCAGTCGAAAATTAGTGATTTTTTTCCCATGAAATAAAGTGCTTTCATGTTGCGTGCCCGGACATTGTGGTTCATGACTCTTGCGACCGGTAAGCCACAATTTTTCATGATCTCGAGTGCGGATTAAGCCACTATCTGTATATTGAATTTTCGCTATATCGAACTATTTTCGGATCCCCTTAGAATTTAATATATCTGGGTTCGACTGTATCTTCATGTGACTGAGGGATTGGCGGGGTAAAGGGCTGACCACAGTAAGTAGAACCCCCCTCTATAGTAAAGTAGCTTGGACCAGTAAAAATATTTACTATATCAGGGGCTTTACTATATCAGTTGTTGGTGATGGCATGGCTCTTGACTATGCTCTCTGGCGGCTTACAAAGCACGAAGTGTTGCTTTACAAAAGAAACACTTAGAAATACTCTTATCTCCTGCTCTTAATGTCCCTTTGTGCAATAATTATTTATTTTCAGTTGTCACATGTTATCACTTTTTCGATTTTATTTACGTCTTGCGGAAGTACTGCATTTACACAGATACAACACGGCTACAAATATAAAGCAAGTTTGACTCTTTGTGAAAACTGAAGCTTTGCATGATCACGGTGTCATTTAGAGCGTCATTTTAGAGGTAATAATGAAACATGCGCGACAAAGTCTAGCGCGGCAGAACCGCCTATGCAGTGCCTCCGCTTCTTGCCGCCGGTTCCCTGTGCTTCGCGCTGCCGTGCTACGAACGCACGCCCCTTTCTTCCCTTTTCTAGTCCTCACTGCACTTTTACTGGCTTTCCTTTCTCAGTGACTCCCGCCGCCTTCTTTCAACTTTCAAAGCCAGCTTTACTTTCTCCGCGCGCTTTGCCGCACGGCCTCATGGGCTTCGAAAAGTTGGCTTCTCCTCGTTGCCTTCCAGCTTGGTGGTAAAGCCACCTCAAAGAGCGCCGTTTATCGTATTCTGTGTATTTATGCCTCGCGATGTCATAATTCCGCGGCCAGGCGCTCGTCACTATAACTGTTTGTTCGAAAAAAAAAACTTTACTGCAAAAGAAAAAAATTGTAGTCATCTATTAAAGATTAAATGGGACCGCAGCTTCACTTTACTGTACTGTTTTTGCTATAACTGTTTACTGTTTTTACTATAACCGAGTTTACTATAGCGGGGTTCTTAATAATAATAATCGGTTTTGGGGAAAAGGAAATGGCGCAGTATCTGTCTCATATATCATTGGACACCTGAACTCAGTATGAAATGTTTCCTTGTTCTACCTTCGACTTACTCTTTGACTGCGACCCTTTGCTGCCGTTTGGGGGCTCACTGCATCATGAAAACAACAGGTCATATTTTAGGCTAAGAACTGCGCTGTAAGGGAAGGGATAAAGGAGGGAGTGAAAGAAGAAAGGAAGAATGAGGTGCCGTAGTGGAGGGCTCCGGAATAATTTCGACCACTTCGGGATCTTTAACCTGCACTGACATCGCAAAGCACACTGGCACCTTAGCGTTTTTCCTCCATAAAAACGCAGCCGCCGCGGTCAGGTTCGAACCCGGGTACTCCGGATCAGTAGCCGAGCGCCCTAACCACTGAGCCACTGCGGCGGGTGCCCTTACCCTGGTATAAATTCTAAGTTCTGAGTTCAGGATACGATGTGATTGCATTAATGGGTCTTTTCACCATCACATAACGCTTAACCTGCCCTTAGAGTACAATGCAAATATTAGACATCCCTCCCGTGCAAGTGCTGCTTATCTGTCACCTGGGTTCTGCCTACATGCCCATATATTGTCACGGAATTGGTCATCCTCTACTTTGCATTTATAGATCACGGGGAGTCCTCGTACCACTTCTGACATAGTGGCGCAGCGGTTAAGAGATGCGCCACTGCTCCTGCAGGTGGCTGTTTCAAACATAGCCACTGGTGGGGTTTGTGAGACACAGGTTATAAGAGCGAGCAACGTTCCGGGACCATTCATTACTTTAACTGCCACCTGCCATGGTGGGCAGTTTGTCCACAGTGCAGCGGGCAGGCTGTGATGACGTCACAAGGTCACGTGACCAAGGTGGCATGGACCACCTGCTTTTCTGGGCACACCGGCGATGCTGAGGGCACTGAACGGGACCCTTAATGCTGCCATGTTAATAGATACTGAGTCCTTGCTCTTCTAATAAGCTCCTCCTTGTTTGCAGTGCTAGTGCAACCGAGCTTGAGAGCACCGTTTGCGCTTCACTTGACAGTTGGCACACCTTTCGTTCTTTTATATCTTTTTCTTCTTTAAAAACAAGGGACACATATGACCATTTGTTATTGTGTCACAACATCTTTTGATTGGCTTTTAGGCCTGCTTTCTCAAAATATGACAGGTCCGAGATCTATGACTTTTCTTTGGTGTTTTACTGCTCCAGCGATTAAAGTCTGCGCACCACACAGCAGTGTGCACTTTAATGTACATGAGCGCCTCAGCTACAGGAATGTTTTCAAGTCGCTTGCACCATTAAACAGGGGCTCCAGTTGTATAAATCTCCAATTCCTATCTATGGTGATAATAGGCAATTACAGTAAAACCTCGTTGATGTGTTCCTGGTTCATACCATTTCCATGTTCATACGCTCAAAATCACAAAAATGCCCTATAGAGTTACACTATTTTTCCCGGTTAATGCGTTCCCGGAAAACACGATTTCCCGACCACTACGTTTAAATTTTCGACAAATTGTGGTTCTATAATACGTTTATTGACCAACCGCACATGTGCAAACCTACAAGTGGGCCGAACGAATGGGCACGCGACATGCTTTTTGCGGCAGTCACCCGCCATAGTGATCTCTCTGCAGTGCCTCGATGCAACGAGGCGAAGCACTATCAAGAACAAAAAAATAAAAACTGCGCGCTAGCATTCGCAACGCCCGTTTCTGCGAGGGCGCGATATGAAGAGGAGAAACGCTGAGATTTTTTCACGGTGCATAAGGGAAATGAGGTGAAGCTTCTACGAACCACAGCGATGCGCGTATATACGAACGGGCTGGGTCTGGGAAACGCACCTGAAAAAGAAGAAACACTGTGACAGTGGCTTTCCCACAGTGATGCGTTCAAAGGGGCGAAGCATTCGAAAATGACAAGGAAGAGATTTTGGTTACTTTCGTCACTGCCATCGACAGACCGGATGCGTTACGAATTTCCTTCCGCGCTAAAGACAGCGCGAACGCGGACTGAATTCAGTGAGCACTGGAATACGATCTGTTTAGCTCTTATTCTAAGAAATGCCGATCGACATTTTTATAGAGTGAAATTGTCAATAAATGTCTTTTTACCTCATTCAACAGTTACATTTCTCCAAATCACGTTTTCCCGGTTAATACGTTTTCCCTGCAGTTAAAGAAAAACGTATCAACGAGGTTTTAATATAACTGATGGGCAAAGTTTGCAGTGATTTGGAAAAAAATAGAAAAAATACAACCATGTGAGAAAGTTGCAAGTTACAGCACAATGATTTTTTGGAATCCCATTCTGTGCGTCTAACCCAGGTGAAGTTATATGCCATTGCATGTCAAGCTGCCGCAAAGGTTCTTGCTCTCTTTCGTGGTGAATCGTAACAATATACCTAGAGCTAGTTCAACACATGCAATGCATGGGGCTCAGATTGCTGTTTACTGAATGTAGTAAAAGCCTGTTGCGTTTTTCATGGGACCACGGAAAAAAATAGTGTTGGACGAAGTGTTATGGCCAAACACAGCACACGAAAATATTGTCCATAGTCAGCTGTCGCTTTTTTTTTTTTTTACATTTCTTCTAAGTGTAACTTGCTTCTGTGGAATTTGCAAGGCTTTTGTGCTGACCACTCTGCATGCGCCAAACATCCGAAATGTCCTGCGATAGCTGTCCACCAGCCTGGGCAGCTCTCAGTGCAATAGAGGCAGCAACAAAGAAGGAGCATGCAGAGCTGACAAAGTTGTGGCACGTGTGCGTTTACGTGGTGGCCACTTTACTCCTACACAACTCTTCTGTTTTAATCTCGTTTTAAGCTGCAGGTGACATGAAAAAAGGTGGATAACAGAAACATAAGCCTTGGACATCTCGTACAGATCTGCCAGTATAATTTTATTTTTGCGTCTTCACATGTTTGCGCTGGCATCACAGCAGTGATGGAACTGCACAACACCTGTGACAAAATTCGTACCGCCTATAAGTGTCTGGGGCGTTGGTAGTGGATACACTGCGTTGGAATCTACTGAACATAATGTTGGTCAGGCACGGATAGTGTTGAGTCCCGCTTTGGCCGAAATGCTGTCGCTGTCACCGTGCCGCGAGCGATCAACATAGCCTCTCAAAATGTCGGCATGGTCTAACACACTATTGTGAAGTGACAGTCCGACATACCATGCAGGAAAGCTGGCACAGTTGAGATGTAAGCGCTGAGTTTGTATTGCATGAGTCTATATGAGAGCTAGAGCAGGACTGTGTCACGAAAACATAGCAGCCGAGTAAATGAAGTACACGGAAACATAATAGTGGGGTTCCTCTGTATTTGAGCTTAAGCAAGCTTTACAAAGCCATTATTGCAAGTCTGCGTACTGCTGTAAAAGGCTGCGTACTGCCGTAAAAGGCAATGCTCTGAAATGTTTGAAGTTATTGAAGTCACAGCACGGTGAAATGGTCTTCTTATTAGCAATGCATAAATAGTGTTATTTATGTTCGAGCAAAGCCCGATTTTACTTGAGTTTTGAACTTTGCGCATATTTTTTAAATATCAGGTTAAACCTAGCTTGTACACAAGAGAGCACTTCTAAAGATGTGGAGCTTGCAGGTGAAAAATGTTGGCGATGCCTTATAAAAACTAGCAAGTATATTGAAGAAATTTAAAGGGGCATTAGCTATAAATTATAGCTTACAAACCTATGCGTGTTGTGTCCATGATGTGGCTTTCTACCTCAGGGCAAGTTTGAAAGCTGGCGGAAAACTTGTCACTCATTACACATGCTAATAGCACTCCACTGAAATGCTGTTTTACATTGCAGTTGGTAGTCGAAAGAATGCTCTCATACGAGCAATGTCAAGCAGGTCTAGCGCAGATGCAGAAATGTAGTAGATGGTGATGGTACTCTACTGATCAAGTAATTGTGCATAATGCTGTAATAAAGTAGAAAAAAATATCTGATTTGATAATGAATTTTTGCTGCAGCCTGCTTTTTATGTGTTTGTGAAAATAATTTTAAATATTCAGCCTGTTATCTGCTGGAACAAAATTGATGTAAATGTTTATTTTAATAGCCTGAAAATACCCAAATCGTGAATTTCTTGAAATGCACAACTTGCACCCAGTTTTGAGCTAAAAAATATGGTGATTGCTTATTGCCAGCGAATTCCCATCTAAAATTTTATAAATGAAAATGAAAGGCCCATGCAAAACAATCTGCACATGAAATGCAAGCATCTCTCACATGAGCTGTTGATTCGTACTTTCCACCAGTGTCGTTCAGTGCAGTGCTTCGGCTGGCTCTCTTAATGGTAATGTTGAAACACCCCATCTGCAGCTGAAAGAGAAAGGTGATCTAGCACTTGGTGTGTGTGGTGTGTCATCCTTGTAGAAGTGCACTTGTGCCAACCAATCTCAAATTGAGCCAGGGCAGTACACTTGAAAAAAAAAAAGACGAACTTGAGAAAAGAATGAACTATAGACGTAAACTGTGCTTGTTAAACATACAGTGCTTCAATTCAATAGCGACTAGAAGCGGTTTTTATGCGAAAAATTGATGATGCAGCATGTCTGCTTACAGAATGTGAAGTGATGGAATTAACACACAGTTTACTGAACAAGGATGCACGTGCACTTATGAGTTGTGCAACACCTTCTCTTCATGTGTATCTGAGCTGTGTATGGCATTGTCTTGAAAAATCAGCGCTCTCATAATGCTTGTCCTAGTCTTCGATCTTTTTAACAATGCCACTTGGGGTCCCTGTGTCATCTTGATTGACAGCGCAGAAAAATACGAGACACTTGAAGGAACACACGACGAGTGCTTAGTGTCTCAGGTGTCTTCGTCTCTTTCTGTGCTGTAAATCAAGATGAACCTGTACCAACATGCCCAACTTCACGCTCTGTCCCTGTGTCTCACCTGCTGTGGTTTATGGACTAGTGGTGCTGCTGGGCTTTGGTTGATGAGGAGCATTCACAAATGCATACAGGTACCTGGCGCTGCTGGGTAACAGCTGTCAAGGGCAACGTGTCCTTTATGGTTCAGCTCTAATAAATTTGCATAATAAATTTGCTTCACCAATTTCTCCAATCTTATTTGTTGCTGGTGCTGCCTTGCCATGTGTTAAATGGTGTGTTTTGAAACTACTTGTGGTCTGGGCAAGCCATTTCACCCCATTTGATCCTTTTTCAAGCTCTTGCATACAGCTGGACAGGATGGAATGTGTGGCTTCCTAGCATTCCTAAACCACTAATGGGACAGGGGTCCACCCTCACATTCTCTTTATTTCATGCCTTAGGTTCTGCCTGACTGTTGGGAGCTGTGTCATTTTGTGTTGCCTTAAAAGCTTTGAGAGTCCCTGAAACATTTTTATTGGCCTCTGCTTCCGTCTCCTTGTACTGCTGTCTCATGAGCGCTTCCAATCGTGATTGACTCTGATTTTGATTGAAGCTTTCAGCATGCTGAACATGCAGTGCCGCTGCTCGTTTCCCCCTGTATCCTGTTCCTCCGTATCCTGATACATCGATTAACCTGCTCTATACCAAATGGTGCCGTGTGCAGTTATAGTAATAAAAATTGCAGTGGGGTTAGAGCCGACAAATGAGCTTGTATTGAGGCAGAAGTGAACAAAAACCCTGGTGTTCAATATATTGCAGTCTTATTTTTGTATTGCGCTCAGACAAGTAGTTTGACCATTTATTATTTCGCATTTGAATGCTTCCTGAGCATGAGGGGCAGTAGCAGCAACAGCGCTTTTATCTAGACTGAAAATTTTGATTGTGTTTCGGGAAGCGGCTTAGTGTTGAGCACGATTGAGCTTGATCACATTTTGAGAGTAACCATGCAGCTGGGCCGAATCTACATTGAGTTTGACCTTAATTGACCTGATTGAGTTGATCGGGAAACTGCTCGTATGACATTTGATAGTTTGGGGCTGCCTGAAAAGATTGAAAAATAAGCCCCTGCCTACATCGCTGGCTTGCATATGACGTTATTTAGGACAAACTATAAAATAAATAAGAAAAATAGGGCTCTGTCTGCACCGTGTCATATGACATTGGTATTAGTGCGTCGCTTGCCATTCTTTGGGCACTGAAAATAAATCCTACCATTGGCTGACCTCTTTAAAAGAAAATATAAAGAGAGCATGTTTTTTTGCTCTTGTTGCAAGGTCTGGTGGAAGGAGCAGCAACAACAATGTTTTGTCTACGTGCATTTGTTGTGCTTTAGTCGTGTGTGATGTACTGTGTGTTTGTGTCTGTGTGGTCAGCAGCATAGTGTGTATGTGTGTCTTTGTGTCTCTTCTCTTCCCTGACAGTCCAAGCACCTGCGAGCTCCACGAGCATAGATACGTTTAGTTCTCGTGATGCACCGTCCACGTCCTCAGGTACGTCTGCACGGTGTAGTGTGTTGTTGTCATTGTCCCTCTGTCTCGTGCAGCATGGTCACTGTTGCATTTTTTTGCATGCTTTTTTCTTTTTCCTGCGTTCAGTGTGCTTTTAGTTTTCCATAATCTGCTGCAAGTGGTTCATGCTGTTCCAGCATTCCAAGATTTGCTTTCTCATTACTTCATTATTGGTGTTAATATTTGCTTACATAAAACATTCGTATTAGAAATGTCATATTTGTATTAGAATTGTTGGTATCTCGTGTCGCTTTCCTTGTTTTGTGGACAGGTAACTATCTGTTGTCAGTGTAATGTGCAGTAAGTAGAAGTATATGAATTTGAAAATTTTGAATAGCAAATGGCAGCCTACTTTATTTACTCAAATCTAGGCTGCTGCTTTTTTTTTAATCGTTTACGAAAGTCGGGGTTGGGGCTTAGATTTGAGGATGCGGTTTGCCCGCAACTGCTAGACTAGTAGTGCCATCTCGCGGCCACTGCTTGCAGCTTGCAGGTTTGCAGGCTCCATTTTGCATTTTGGTGCTCGCTTGTTCGAACGTTGTGAACAAAGGTCTCGCTGCCCCGTACTTGCTTGTGTTCGTCGCCACGTGACTTCGAGAAACGCCCGTGTTTGCGGCCCACCAAGCGATGTCATTACATCGCAACTTTTAAACTTAAAGTAGTTTTGGCGATGAAAAGCACTTCAAACCTACAAGCCCAGCGCAACTTTGGCGTGGACAAGAAGAACGTGCGCTGGTGGCGGAAGCAGCGGAACGTGCTCTTCAACTGCGCTGCAAAGTGAATGGCCTTCACTAGACCCAAGAGCGGGTGACACCACAAGGTGGAAAAGGATGTTGCCAACTTTATCAAGAAGCAAAGAGAAGGTGCGATGCCCGTGATGACGGAGATAATACTAGCAAAGGCGAGGGAGGTTGCTAAAGTTTGAGGCATCCCATGAACCCAATTTAAAGCCAGCAAGGGCTGGGTCACGCATTTCATGAAGCGTTTCGGGTTCAGCTTGCGACGGTGGACTTACGTATGCCAAAACCTACCACCTGATTTTGAGAAGCTGGTGGCATTTCAGCGCTTTGCATCAAGAAGCGGCTGGAGAAGCAGTACAGTTTGGGCTAAATACGTAACGCTGATCAGACCCCAGTGTATTTTGACATGCCTGTGGCGTACACAGTCAATGAGAAGGGTGCAAAACAGGTGAAAGTAAGAACTGCTATGTACGAGAAGCAACATCTTACCGTGATGTTATCTTGCATGGCCGATGGGCGAAAACTGCTGCCCTACCTCATTTTTAAGTGGAAAACGCTTTCATCCGGAGAGGTTTTCCCTAAAAACTTTGTTGTGTGCGCACAAAAGAATGGATAGATGAGTGGTGGCCTATTCGAAGAGTGGGTGAAGACTCTATGGCAACGTCGTGCCGAGGCCCTGTTGCTCAAAGAGTCACTCCTGGTTCTCAACTCCTACCGCGGCCGCTTGACAGATGCCGTAAAGTCGGTGCTTTCGAAAAGGCGGTACGGACATTGCAGTGATACCTGCAGGAATGATGAGCCAGCTACAACCGCTCGACGTTGCGATCAACAAGCCCTTTAAGGATAGGCTGCGGAAGCACTATGACGGCTGGCTGATGCTTCAGGACCACCAGCTCACACCGACTGGGCGCATCAAGCGTGCTTTGCTTAGCCAAGTGCCGCGGCATGGGAGGAAATTCCAGCCGAACTGATTGTGCGGGCCTTCCGCAAGTGAGCATCTCGAACGCGCTGGACGGAAGCGAAGACAGTGCGCTGTGGGAGGAAACCAGCGACAAAGAGGACAGCGATGTTGACGAAGACGACGAGTGAGCATTCGACGTGCTATGACAAGCATCGCAAGCTTAATAAAATGCATGCTCTAGTCCTAGTCACTGCCTTTTTTCATTCAGCTTGCATTCGAGTAAACTTTTTTCTATTTTCTGACTTTATGAATTTCGGGGGCCAGACTAGAATCGAGGCTGGCCTAGATTCAAGTAAATACGGTTTGGTGGTGGATCAAATTGAACACTTAATTCAAGATTTCAGGTATTCACATAGCAGCATTCCCATTCCTTTGAATAGTTTTCAAGTATGGAGTTGTAATGCAGCACCAAAGTACTCCGAAGCCACTGCAGTGGCTGTATGGTTATGGCGCTTGGCTGCTGACCCGAAAGATGCGGGCTCGATCCTAGCCGTGGCTGTCATATTTTGATGGAGGCGAAATTCAAGAAGCCAGTGTACTGTGCGATGTCATTGCACGTTAAAGAACACCAGGTGGTCGAAATTCCGGAGCCCTTCACTACGGCGTCCCTCATAGCCTGAGTCGCTTTGGGATGTTAAATCCCCATAAACGAAACCAAAATGCTTACTATTCTCCAACAAATAGATGAAAAGCAGCACCATTTTGTTGCTTCACGTTGTGTTTGTGTGGAGGTGTCCAAAGCTTGGCCAAGCACCTGTCACATTTACCGTGCCATATTGCGACCAGTTTATTATTCACTGTAACTTTCAGTAGCGAAATCTTCTTTCTGTGCGAGTAAGGCTGTTTCATTCTTTTATAGCCCTGCCTACCCCAGTTGCCACTGTACTGCTGTTGCATCTTTTAGAATTCAGGCGCACTGGGCTGTAATTACCACGTCTGCAATTTGTGTATAGGATGTTTGCAATTTACGTCATATGGGATACTGTCGCTTGTACCGTACCAATGGCAAGCCTAGAGCTGTTTAAAATGAAACATAATGGCACCTGCCAAGGAGCGAGAGCCACTGTGGTGCATTGGGGGTATTATGGTTTGTTACCATTGTTGCTTCACTCCAGGGTGGGGCAAAAAGAGTTTTTTAGCATTTGCTGATGAGGATGGAAAAAAAAGGAAAAGCCTACCAAAATATGCTACACTGCAAGTTCCAAGAAGCATACCACCACAAAATACCGCTGTGTTTTTGAATTTGCGTTTCCTAGTCCTTGAATATTTTAGGCTGCTATTGTTGTATACACTTGATTTTGTTTCGTTATGTAGGCATGAGCATGAATTGTGAAATGAAGTTTGAATTCGGAGCAGCATTATTTTTTTTCTACAAACAGTACTGCATTTTCATTGTGCAGCATTTATTTTTATTGGTGTTATTGCATCTTTCTGGATAATTTTAGTTGCATTACGTTTCTAACATTTAGCTGGAGCTGTGTGGTAAGCATTATACATTTGTATAATATTCTCACTGGAGTCGTTGATGTCATGAATATAGATCTGTGACCTCTTTGTTCAGTCAGGACTAATGTCAGTTGGAGTGGTACATTAATTTTTGTCTCAGTTTTAACTAATTTTGTCTAGTGGATGGGCAAAAGCTTGCCAGCCTTTTTTTCTGCCACTTTTGATTCTGTGACAGCTTTTTATACTGATAATTAATACACAATTATAATGGATTGTGAGAGCAGGCTGTATCTGAGCTTAGTCTAGATTTTGTGTGCAACTAAAGAAGCAGGGATCTTTTGCATCCTTTGTCTTTTGCGTCTTCAATCTCATTGTGGTCATCATTGATAGTTGCATGTGCTCGAGTCTGTGGCAGCCGGCTGATTTTTTATTTTTATTTTTTTCAGTGGACACAACTGTTCCTCCTCTTTCCCCACACATACCTCAAAATGGAATGAATGGAATGAACCAGCAGCAGTCACTGCAGCCATTCTCAAGCACAGGTTGACAACTTATGTTCTCTTTTTACTTGTCCTCTGACGTCGTGTCTGTGAATGCATGGCAGTTCCTAATCGCAATCTGCTCACACTTACAAATTCATGCCGGAGCCCTTCAGGCACAAAAAAAAAAATGTGCGGTTTCGCTTCACCTTCAGCACAAAACATTTTCCTTTGAAGCTATTCTTGTGGCGTGAGTCTTGAAGCTGACTGGGATATGAGTCGCGTAAGAACATGTGTGAGAAAGAAGCAAACTGCGCTTACCGAACGGGCAGCCATTGGTCTAGTGCGCAAGAAAGCAGTGCGGACAGAAAACAATTGTTCTGCTGCTAGCCTGCATGCGCCTTGGGTAACAAATCGGTAGTCACGTTGTTTCAACTTTTTTAGAAACGTAAGCAGCAATATGTTGATATGAACATGCTCTCGGGTGGTTTGGGAAGCCTTTCTTTTTTTTTTGCAGCGCCCAGAAACATATCTTGGCAACCTTGACATCATGTAGATTTGGCTTTTCTTTCTCTATTTCTTGTTTTTTTTTTGTGCGGTTTTATCAATAATCGGGTCGTCTAGTATCATCAAAGTAATGTTTTTGCAAGTAAATATCTGAGTGGAAATACAAGGTGACTGACCGTGTCTGCTTTGGGCTTATGGTGTATAACTGTAACCTTAACAAGCCATACGTGGCGGTGTAGGGGGAAGAAGGGAGGTGGCATATTGTGTCTGTCTGTCTTCGGATTTGATGCATTGCTCTGGATCGGCCAGACAACAATGCCTGTCTGACCGCGCTCTCGATGATGCGTCACGTCTGTCTGGTGCATTCTGCTTCCTAGCTGTACTAGTTAGGTTGAGGGGGAGGGAGTTGATAGCGCGTCTGGCCTCTGCCAGGCACAGTTGTAGACACTATTCTCACTTTGCCAGGTGGAGGCACGTGGACGGGGCACAGCACACTGTCGTACACGCAGACGATGGTTCCCCCTGCAGGCGCAGACAGCAGCTCGTTACGGCAACAGCAGCAGCAGCAGCAGCAACAGCAGCAACAACAGCAGCAGCAGCAGCATCCGGCTTTCTGTACGTTGCAACCCCTGTGGTCTCATTTTCTCGCTTTTGTTTTAGGCTGTATTGGCTGCCTAATTGATTGATCCATCATGCAAACGGTGGAAATCTTGCCTGACTGGTTTTTCTCCCCCCCCCCCCCCCCCACACACACACACACACACACACATACCAAACACGCATGCACCTGCCCTCTTGTTCTTGATGGGGCAGGTGTTCGGAGGTTGCTTTGGCAGCTTATTTGTTGTTGTTTTTTCTTGTTGTGCGTCGTTCTTGATCTTTGCAATCTGAGGAAAAAAACTTGGAGTGTGAATATGTGGAGGCGCTACCTTTTATTTTTAGCTTGCTCTAGTCGTAATCCTCTCGAAGCATTATTATTGTCCGCGTTTAAACAGTTGCTGGTTTTTTTTTTTTTTTCCTTAGCTGGAGAATAATGCAAGTAAGCCGTTCTTCTTTTGATGCTGAAAAAAAGCCTAGCAGAGCTGCTGGGAAAAATTATTTGTGCGAAAACTGCATCGTATAACCCTGCGTCAAATTGCTTCTTATAACATTATTTCTGCTATCAAAGTTCACTAGACATTGCCGAGAACGCAAGTCAGTGTTCCTCAACATTTACAATTCGAAGCCGACTTTTACATGATTGTGTTTTTCAGCTACAAAAACTTGTGTTATAATATGAACCTCATAGTGCAAAAAGCTGCCTTTTTTTAATGTGGGAGGGAGGTAATGGAAGCTGGTATATAATGACTATAATGAGACCAGCTAGTTTACTTGCACAAATGTTTTTTTTTAAAATAATTTTCATCCCGTCATTTTCTCCATTTTTTATTTAGGGCAACATCACACCATGATGCAGCAGGACTTGCCTGTGCAGGGCACACTTTCAAACCAGCCTGGTGAGAACCTCTTGTACACCCCAAAAGTTCCATCTTTGTCCATGCGTTTTAGTGGAGTGCACAGAATTAATGGCTCTTGCAGTGCTGCTTTCTGCATGCTCTGCACCAGAATATTTGGAGGACAGCTGCTTTAATGTGTGCAACAGAATCAATCCGTTTGCACTCCCATTTTGCCGAAAAGAGAAAAGAAAAAAAATAGCCTCAGTGATATTTCATTAGTGTGTAGTTTTCTATTTGACCTATTTTTCTCTCCGGTCAATTGAATCTTGGGAGACTGCTCTCTTAAGGCCTGGGTTGCGTGGAATCATCCAACAGGAGAGGCTTGACGATATGTTTGTTGGTGCATGCGACTAATATTCGAGGAAAGCTGGAAATATAGCCGCATATTGACTGGACTGAAGTGCAAGTATCTAGCCGGCTTGTTCTCCCATTTTCTTTGTTGCATTTGCTTTGCTGCAGCCCCCGAGTATTGGTGCTCAATCGCCTACTTTGAGCTCGACCAGCAAGTTGGCGAAACATTCAAGGTGCCATCGTCGTTCTCGGGAGTCATCATTGATGGCTATGTTGACCCATCGGGTGGAAACCGCTTCTGCCTTGGTGCCCTCTCCAATGTTCATCGAACAGAAAAGAGCGAGAAAGCAAGGTACCCTCTAGTGCAAGGCTTCCAGCACCTTCTTTGTAGTTGTGTTGTCATGTGTTTAATATTTGCTTTTTTGTTTGTGGAAGTGTCTATTCTGGCTTTAAAGAGACCATGAATTGGTATATACCGAGGTCAGGAAAAACACACCAGCAAGCGGTATTCCATCACTCCTAACCACACTACAAAAATTTTTAAGCTGGATTCATTAACACCAGAGATATTGCCCCCCGCCCCCCTCAACTCACATGCTGACACGCCAGAAAAAAAATAAAGCAGGTCGTGACTGCACCCCTCCTCACCCCGTCTGGCCCCATCACACCTATGCTACCTGGGCACGTTAATGAGAAACCTCACCCAGACTGCGCGCTGACGTCATCGAGGTAGGGGATGTGCAGTGATGTGTCACCCTAATCTGTTGATCTACTGCGAGCAGTGATTTGCAAAATTAATTTGTAAATTGTACGGTCCACGCAGAGCTTTTAAACTTGACTTCAATACAGTTTCCGACCGATTTTTCGGACACGAAGAGACTCGAAAAATGGTTCGAATAATCGAATAGTCCGAAAAACTTTTGAAGTACAAAAAAAAATCACTTTATTGAGATGAAATCGGCTTTAAAAAAACCACTGATTTTACCTTGCGGAAAATTTCTCTTGCTGGCGAAGATTTGCGCCTGTATTTGCGCCAAAGTTGTGCTTTCACTGTACACGCTAGATTACTCCCGCAGGTACACCTGCACAAAGTGACGTGACTTGGTGAGAGTGGCTTGTTTCAACAGTATTGCTGAGCTGCGGCCACTTCAGTTGGCATTATCAACAACTCCTAACAAGCTTTCACTGAACTGTTTCGATGCATTGGAGATGGTGAATTGAGTCAGCAGCTTCTTCACTGAAACCATGCTAGAAACAAACTCCACTTGCAAGACAGATTAGAAGTGTTGTACCCGCAATGCCTTCTGTTATTAACATGGTAGGGTTAAAGACCTCGTGGGGAATGACCTTCTGCATACATGGGAATTAACCCATTACGCTATCGTCGTCACCGTCAGCAGCAGCAGCAGCAGCAGCAGCAGCCTGACTACGCCCACTGCAGGACAAAGGCCTCTCCCATGTATCTCCAATTAACCCTGTCCTTTGTCCGCTTTAATTTTGGATGGTCTCGCGAGCCACACACATCGCATCGTCGTGAATGGTTGCCTCATGTGGTTAGCACTTTATGTACTGTTCAAGAGGTGTGCTGCACTGGCTCACTTTGTCTTAACAGTGTTATTTCCTCTCTGCTCCCCACCCAGGCTCCACATAGGCAAAGGGGTGCAGCTGGACCTTCGTGGTGAAGGTGACGTGTGGCTGCGCTGCCTGAGTGACCACAGTGTCTTCGTGCAAAGCTACTACCTGGACCGGGAGGCTGGCAGGGCCCCTGGGGATGCTGTGCACAAGATCTACCCAAGTGCCTACATCAAGGTGTGTTGCTCATTCTGGTCGCTTGCCCTTAAACCCCCCATAAACCGTAAACCATAGGAGAGTGCATACCATTTGTGGATGTACTAAATAACTCGCAACAGAGAGGACACCACCCATTCAGTGAAGCCTGCAGAAGTCTCCAATACGCCAGAACTCCCGAAACATTTTGGGAAGACCCACGAAACTAATGCTATTATCGGCACTTGCCACTGCAGCTTGGTGGTCATGTTAGGCTACTGAGCCCTATGTTGCAGGATCCAATCCCAGCCACGATGATCGCATTTTGATTGAGGCGAAATCCATGCCACGCCTGTACACTGTGCGATGTCAGTGCATGTTAAAGAACCCTGGGCCAGTGCCCTCCACTCTGGTGGCTCTCATAGTTCATGTGCAACTTGGGGACATTGAACCCCACATACCATGCCGAAACTTGTGGTATTAAAATTCATTTGGGGCGACCTTTCAGGTAACTTGTCTTTTGATGTCAGTTGCTCATAACATGATGTGTATAGAAATGTAGATGGGTGTAGATGTTTTTTGCACACATTAACCTTTTGACACGCTACTGTTTTGTTTTCTTTGAAATTAAATATTTTTCTGCCTAAGTAGGTAGTATATTTTCTAGTTTTCTAGCACAAAATGCTAGTAGTTGATTTTTTGCAGAAATGTGCAAAATTTTGTACAAAATATCGTAGTTGATGAAAATAGTAACATCAAAGTGCCGCAAGTTATCAAGTAAACACCCAAAGGATCGTAGAGATAACTTCTTTTTTGAAGCTGTACATTATGCTTTAAATTTTAGGAAACCATTATGCTTTAAATTTTAGGAAACAAAAGAAGTGGTTTACTACTGATGGTAAAATGTCTGCACAGAATGGCGGGTTGACGTGCAAAGCCACGCAGTGTTTAGAGAAATATTATTTACTGGGTTCGCTACAAAGGATAAAAAACAGCTTATTTGCATGATGAAGGATGCAAAATTCAACTGAAACAAAGGCATCGCTGCTAGGTGCAGCCCATTCTTGGAGAAAGTTGTGAGTTCACTTTGTACACAATTGTGTACATAGCGTGTCAAAACGTTAATGTGTGGTTCACGAGGCATGGAATACGTCCTTGCTGGGGTTGACCACTGGGATACAATCCTGTGCGCAGGTTTTCGACCTGCGGCAGTGCCATGGCCAGATGCAGCAGCAGGCACAAACGGCACAGGCAGCAGCGGCAGCCCAGGCTGCAGCTGTGGCTGGCCACATCCCTGGACCTGCATCAGTGGGTGGGATCGCTCCAGCCATAAGTGAGTCTGCCAGCCGGTCGTTTATGTCGGCAGTATTTGTCGTCTCGCTGTGGTAGGGTGCACCTTGGCAAATGCACTTGAGCTCTGATAGCACTACGCCGATAGAAATGGCATGATCTTTCCACCAACCAATCACAGTGGCAACCGCAGGCTTTTCGTATTTATTTATAGTAATTTTTTCTCTTTCTTTAGTGTGAGCACAGTCAAACTTAGCAGTAACGAACTGTGTGGTTCAACGTGGTTTGTTTGATATAAGTGGGTTCAGGTATATCGAATTATTACATATATTGAACTTCAATAAACTTCAGTACCAAATTCGTTTTACATGAGGGTGTGAACAGTGGAGCGAAAATGCGCTGATGGAAGGAAAACGATGCCACTCACCATGAATAATCTAGTCCAGAAAAAATTCAGCAGATACACTTAATTCTGCTTACATATAAGAACGTGAAAGCATTAAAGTGCGGAGTATTCAATGCTGTGTTGCAAAATTCATGACTGTGACTGCGATGCATGACTCTGCATACTTTCTACAAATTCTCTACACCTTACATTTTGCTTCATACAATACCGGTAGTGTCACATGCGTGTATGACACAACCCGGAATGCTGTACGATGAATGTTTGCATCAAAATTCTAATACGAAAGTATGGGAAGGCATATAATGGAAGGTGCTTATTCGTCAGTTCAAACTCTTGTTGCAAGCTAGCCTCCAACTGGCACGTGTAAGCTATATGCAGTGGTAAATGGTACGACACCACCCGGAATGCTGCATGACAAACAGTTGCCATAGCGTTGGTATGAATGTCATTGGGAAAACTGGCTCCACATGGAGACAAGTTTCGCAGCATGAATAAAACTCGCACAGAAGACAAGGAACAAGCAAGACAGGACTGTGCGTTGTGTGCGTTTTATTCATGCTGCAAAACTTGTCTCCATTATGAATAGCAACCAACTAGCCCAAACCACCGTGTTACTTCCACATGGAGGTTGGCCAGTGGCAAGCATATACAGACTAACAACATGTATAAAATTTTTCGAAGTGGCGTTGCTCGACTTGCCATTTGCATCATACGGCTGCTTGGTGACGTCGCCTTATTTTTCTTGCCATCGCTGGGATTTTCTGTACCATCTGTGGGTACACGGACGCATGCACATGCACCGGCTTTTCTTGTGATGAGACTAGTAATGCTTTTGCATGAATAATTTATTGATTTATTGGCGAGAAATGTACACCCATTTGCAGAAGATTGCGATTTTTGCAGAATCACATTTTCAACATGAGACATCATTTGGTGGCGGCTCCTCGGTCTCACCGATACTGGAAACAATTAGTCGAACCCCCGCTACATGAATGCCGTGACAGCGAAATTTCTGCCACTGCGAAGTGTTTCCGATTCCCCGTTGGTAAACTATACAAGGCAATGCAATTATTTCCCCCCACAACGAACAATTTTCGAAGCAAGGTTCTGCTTCAACGAAATTTTTCCGAGTAAATGGGCGATTTTTCTTTTCTTGCACATCCGGGTATGCCTGTATCTTCTAGGTTTCACAAAAAACGGCTGCCGAAAACAGTTTGCACTTTCAATATCGCAGGTGACATTCTATGCGGAATCGGAATTAATGTGCAGACATAAAGATATGATGCAGCGCTCGACTGCCTGTGGCGGTGTTGCCGATGGCTCGGACTCCGCGCTTGTGAATTGCGGTCGTTGGTGCAAGTTGGCCACTTTCGGCTTTTTCGCTCTCTTCTCTGATGAAGGCAAAACGGAAATTAGTCTGCGTTCATTTCAGTGTGAAGCTATCGTTTTGACAGAAACTGGTAAGAACGTTGAACGTTTTATGATAAGCAGTGGCTTGTTCTAAAGTGCTTCCTCTGAGGCTCCATTGCGGGAGCACATTAGGCCTAGCAACACCAAGCAAGCAACTATCCACTCTCACCTGGCATGCCGGTGAGCAGCACGTCGTTGCAAGAAGTGTAATGCTGGCTAAGGTGCACTCTAGTCTAGCTGTGCAGTGTCAGTGCACGTTACAAAAATACCAGGTTGTTGAAATTATCCACAGGGCTCCACCGCGGCGTCCCTCGTAGCCTGGCTCGCTTAGGGATGTTACCCCATGAACCAAACCAAACTTGCACACTGACCGCGAACACTGATGGCACCGCACAACGGTACTCGCGGAGTCCCATATAGTTCTATCACGGAAAAAATAAAAGAATAAGAAGCACCTGCGCTCAAAATTGTAGGGAAGCTGTCTTGTGAGTCGCACATTTTGTGGGGATGCTTTCTGCTTTCTTGTTAGTGCAGAAAGGCAGGGCACTTTAGCGGCTACCTACAAGATCTAATGCTGCCAGATTTGAGCATCACGTGCTTCATGTACTATCGCCTTTGGCAGACTGAAAGGCACTTGAGTGCAGATTGCACCCGCTGGTTGACTCGGGGCGGAAACTGCATTTTCAACTGACACGACATCACATCACACATTATTGGGACGCAAAGGTAGCCAGATATTGGCGCCATGTGTGCATTGACGGAAAGGCACGTGGTGCATCTGGTCAAAGAATTGGCAACAGCCACACTGTAAAAGGAATGATGGCTACCTAACTGGGCACCTTGGGAGTGCTCGGAGCCAGAGGGAAAGCAAAAAATCAGGAAACGAGCGCAAATAGCAGTCACTGTGGAAGAGGAAGAAAAAGGTGGTTAAAACAGAAAACTAGACCAGCGCCGTTTTCAGGCAGGATAGGTAGGATTTATTCCCTTAGTCTTCAGCTCACTTCATGGATAGTGCGATGAACATTGTTTGCCATACTCCTCTCGCTGAAAGGCTGTGTTGGTCATTGTTTTCATGTAACATATATTTTGGCACACATAGCATGCTTGCATATCTTTCGTATATTGGGACACTTGTGTTAAGGTTAACTTCTGATAAGATGAACAGATTTTCATTCAGGGACGAGCTGAAGGAAAGGTGCTCCATTTTGTGTCCGTGCACTATGTTACTGTGTAATTTTACTTCATGAGTGGGGCTGAAGAAGGCGGGAGGAGTGACTGATGTGCATAATTCGCATGAGGTTTCTTGCTCTACGTTAGAAATGTCAGTATTGTTAGGCTGGACTATTTTAGACCACAGTTATTTTGTAGACATTCCAGTCTAACAATTTATACCGCAGGTAACACTAGATTAATTTCAGTCTCTTGTGTGTCTGAGGCCAGCGAGACTCCTGATGTAGGTGAGCAGTGCACTGTCTTTACATAACCATCTGTCTTCTGGGTCAGGCCTGGATAATAGAGGAAATGCATCTCTAGTTTGTTAGGCCCAAGAACCTAACTGCTGCCAAGTGCCTGTTTTTTTTTTTTCCTGCGTATGCTGACTGCAAGCTTTCAGCAATAAACACGCTTCCTGTAAAGATAATGCTGTGCAGTTGAGCCCCCTTTAAATAATATTGAAGTGCCAATAGAGGGTGTTATTGTTTATGTGATCGATGATTGTAATACCGTATTTACTCGCATAATGCTCGCACCCCTCACATTGGCTATCAAAAATTGGAAAATTTTTTTTCCCCCACATAATCATCGCACCCCCAAAATTACTGCCGCGAGCCGTCTGCTTGTCGTAGCGATCGCCATCTATTGACTGCGGCCACAACTAACTGCCATGGTTGGGCGCGCGTGCTACTAGGCGGCGGTACTGTGCTATCATCTGCTGCCACCGCCGCTACCGCTCATCCACTCACCACCGCTACGCCATTTTGCAAAGGTGTCTCCAGCTCTCCGGTGTCTCGTAGGCCTCGTTTGCCTTGTTTGCGTGTTGCACCGTGCTCTTTGTGCCGCTTCGCCATGGGACGCTACGCAAGCTACACAGCTGCTTTTAAGCTAAAAGCTATTGAGTATGCGTTGGAACATGGCAACCGCGCCGCCAGCAGACAGTTCGGCGTCAACGAGTTTTGCGTCCGGTATTGGAGACGGCAACACGACGAACTCAAGACGACTGGTAAGATGCGCCGGGCCTTCCGTGGACCGAAGACTGGGAAATTTCCTGCCGTCGAATCCTCTTTACTGGAATATATCAAGGCTCGACGAGCGGATGGGTGTGCTCCAGAACCAGGCGCTCCTAATCGCAAGAGAGGAAAGCATACCGGTGCAAGACTTCCGCGCTATTAACGGGTGGGCCACACGATTTATGCGGCGCAATGGATTCTCGCTCAAGAGGCAAACGACGCTTTGCCAGCGCCTGCCCGCAGCCTATGAAGAGAAAATAGTGGACTTCCATCGATTTGTTATCAGGATCCGGCAGGAGAAAAACTTCTTGCTCGGAAGATGAAGAAACCATCGATTCCAGTGTCGACACAGGCTCTGATGAAGAGTAGAATTGCCTGCAGGACGTACGCAACGCGAGTAGTGACGGGGAGGTTGCGCGCGGCAAATAAAGTGCTTTAGCAGCTTGAGCTTACGTTCAGCCTGTACTTTCATAATGAAGGTAAGTTACGCTTGAAAGTAATCTTTTTGTTATATTTACAATTGCGGACCTGACAATCCTGATCTTGCACCCATTCATCTTTGCATTTAACACTCCGAAACATTTGCTTGAAAATTTTCCCCGCATAATTATCGCACCCCCAAACTTCGCGTTGATTTTCAGGGAAAAAAAGTGCGAGGATTACGCGAGTAAGTACGGTATAGCAGGGTAGTGCAGAAGTAAAGAAACTTGAAGAATGTCATTGCATTTAATGATGTACTAGAAGGTGGTTTACACTAATTTTTTTTTAATGCTAAACAATCTGTAATCAGTTAACCAGATAGCAGAGCTGGAGGTAGTTGCTAATGTATGTATCATTTCCGAGGCCTCCTAATGCTGCACTGAGTGCGCAGGTTTTTGTTGGTCAGCACTATCATTGCTGCCCACAACATTTACGCCTGTGACAGTCACCTCGTTAATAAGGTTCACTTGTTCCCTCGATTAATGATTAAGAATTTTTCCAATTTCAGTAGGTGTCTTCATAACAAATTAGTGGCGACTAAAGCTCCGTAATCAAAACATGTGCGGGGGCTTTGCCCGACACACTGCCACTGCCTACAACACCTTTAGCGTACGGAACAAAGGCCACTTTGCAGGACAGTTTGAATGGTGTAGGATTGAACTGACCACGCGCAGATGATGATCTGCGCAATCATTGGCAGTGCGAAGGTGAACTCAGATGCGAGTCGGCATTTCTGAGAAGCTGCGTCCATATTCAGCAAAGCCAGCTTAACAATGCTGTTGATACCACTACCTGTAGTTTTACAAAAATACGCCTTCTTCTGTGGGGCAAGACCAGTTTTGCTTGATGGAATGGGAAAAAAGGTCTCTGCAGCTATGCTGCCTATGCACGAATCCAATCAACCGGCCAACCCAAACATTGAAAGGTGTGACAGGGTACATGGCCAGTCCATGATGCAGTACCTCGCAGGATGGGACGCATGCAACGATCGATGCCAGGCACGTGATTAAATTAAGAGAACGAGGAGTTAGGGTTATCGTGCAGCATGTGTTGTCTAATCACAGTGTATGCTTTCATCTGGCTGTGAAAGAATTGGTGATCGATAGGTGGTGCTCGGGCGATGAGCACATCGACTGATGAACAGTCTCCAGCGCAGGACGAGATTGCGTCACTTCTTATGATTTGGTTGCTGCATGATGAGATCCTTTCTTTCATGACTCATTGTAAAAGAGAACGCATAGTTCTGGTGAAGTGGAAAGGAAAGACAAGACCAATTGACAAAGCATTTGTCTTACTCCTCTCTTTATCTGTCCCACGAGACCATACATATTTTCAGGGACTGGAGTAACCAGGAAATAAAAGGAATAATCTTGGCGCATAGGTCGCCTTTACACTTTACAGCACGTGAGTGTGACTTTCACCTCCTCAAGTACGGTCTCAAGCCACTGTTAATAAGATATTAGCTTCAGCTGCAGCTCACATATCCTGGAAACGTTTGGTACTGCCTAAGCTGGCTAGCCTCGTAGTGAGCTCAATGAATTCGCTAGACATGGTGATGCTGAGCTCGCATGGATGATTTTTTTTCTGCTTTCTGTTGCATTCTTCTAAAGCCAATTTTTTTCACATCTTATGTATGGGAAATTTTTCATTCTTGTTGCATCTCTGGTTAAGTCTGCAGTTGCTTAGCGCGCATTACCAACCTCGGGATTTTGGCTCTTGCATCTTAGGTGCATCCGGGTACGTTGTTTGTGGCAGTTCGTTCTATTCGGAACTCAGTGCCATAGCTGTAATTTGCAGTCTTGATCAAAAGTCTTAAGGCCACAGGCTTAACAGAGCCATTATGGCATTATTAAAGACCGAATAACTTTGAAAATGCTAGTAGAACACAAGCAAAAACACAACAGAACACAAGTAAATGCTAGCAGAATAACACAAGAAAATGCTAGAAGCTTCCTGCTTGACTTGTGTTTTGTATGATCCACTACATGGAGCATTCTAGGAACATTCATTTCACAGCAGCTGAACACTGTGGCCTTAAGAAGTGAGCCTTTATCCATACTAGGCAAGTGTTTATTATAAGCAGACACATCTGGAGTGTCTGTGTTTGCACTTTGCTATTTTTTTGGTGGTGTGGCATGGCAGCCCCAGTGCTACACCATTCGTTGACAAAAAGGTAAAAACACTATACGTCATGCAGGGTTAGCGCAGGCGTGCGAATCTGAGGAGGAATCATCAAAGACGATGCTTCAGCCAGCCCCAGGAATGTTGAAGGTTAGTCTGGCTCACAAGGATATGTAGGCTGCTAAGTGTTGAGCAGCCGCTGACTGAGACGAACAGAAATCTAGGAAATGTGGCAACTGGCTGACATAAATGCGGTACTGGAGAAGTTTTAATAAAATTTTTGGCACATGTAAAAATAGTTGCAGAGCCATACAAACACATTTTAGCCACTGTGTGAATATACATAAAATACATATATGCTGTTGAAGTAAACACTATGTGATGTATTTCATTTTAAGTGTCTTACCTGAAATTATAGAGCACAAAGTTTAAAGCTCTGCTTGATAGATCTTCAATTCATAAGGCATTGCGCATCGGTTAAATTTTGTTCCTGCTGACAACAGAACTTTTTAGTGTTGCTACGTCTTACCTTGCACCATGTTTGCAACCATATTTTCAGTATGTGCAGTCCAGAGCAAAAGTTTATGGGATAACGATGTACAAAAAAAAACAATTTATTTCAACACCATCCTGCAAGCCATTCACCTGAAATGCTTTGCAACTACAAAGGGCACACACACTTTATCTTCTAGTATCAGTATCGCGTGATTTGGCAGCAAGGCAGTGCTACAGTACTGTACAGGTGACTCTCCATATGAGGGCCTTCATGTCATTGCCAAAAGGCAGTGCAATGAGGAAATCTTCCTTTTAAATTTTCCTCTTTATCATAGCACGCGGGTGTCCTGCACTGATGCTTTGCACATTCCAAGGAGCCAAGGAGGATGTGGCTTTTTACTATGATGGGCAAAAGTGAACTATCTCTTGCAGTGCACACTACAAGAATCAGTGCCAGTGCATGTTTGGTGTTCACGTTAAGAGGAAGTACTGTTCAATTATGATTACAGCGGCAGATTCCGGCGGTGGTAGGCTTATATTATGCAGTTATATGAGCCTTCTAGGATATGTGATTGCCAATATAACTACATGAAAGCCTTCACTGCCTATGGCTTATCCCTGTTTGCTTCTACTGTTCATTTCGAACATTGCTTTTGGCGCCCCATGCTTCAAGCAATGGCCAGTCTCTATCTTCTTGGATTGCTTTATTGGCCACGCTACCATGGAGGCCTGAAGCAAGCCTGCCAACTGCCATCAGCTTTATTTCAAGTGTACAGTTCTGCTAGATCCCAAGCTCACAATAGCGTTTTCAAACATCGAGCCTACCCTACTATGCCTTTCCAGAGCTTGGTAATCGCTTCATATTTATTGCATCCGTTCAGAGCCGTATGTTTCATGTTGCCTGCAACTTTTTTTTTCTTTCCTACAGTAGAATCTCGTTACAACGAACTTCACGGGACTGCCGAATTTAATTCGTTATTTTGAAATATCTTAGTACTGAAAAACCATTATTTTAATGTCAGTAATGCATCACAAGAACTAAAATTGCATACCTTTGCAGCAGATTTACGTGTTGGTAAGTAAATAATAAACGATAACGCTCGGCACAGTTCAACTACAATTTATTGCTTGAAGAAGTCTGTTATCTTCTTCTGGCGAGTAGACGACAAGCGCTGCAGGACGAACGCCTCCACGTTCTCGACCTTCCTGTGCACGTCATCGGGGACATCTTTGCAGCGCCCAAGGAATGATCGGGTCTTCTGTAGAAAGACTAGGACATCCGAGCCGGAAACAATCTCTTCCTCTTCGTGCGCTGATCCAGTGTCGGCATCGTATTTGTCACTACTACATTCTTCTTGCTCATGCACTTGATTCACGATGTCTTCGGTGGTGAGCTCCGCGGATGTAGCCGCCGCGCTGTCGCTGTCCACATAATTCGAAAGTTGCTGTCCACATAAGTCGCTGTACACGGTAGTTGCCCAGCCGCAGACGTTTTCTTGAGGGAGCCAGCTGCGACTCTCGATGTAGTTTTATGATCTTGTCCCGATCTTTGAGCATCGTTGCCATTGTTGACTGTGTGATGTCAAGCTCCCTGCGCAAGTCCACTTGTTTTTTTCCAGCATTCAGCTGCGACAGAATGTCTACTTTTTCTTTAAACGAAAACTGGCGTCGCTTCTTTTCAACGCGGGGGCCAGGAGAACTCATTGTCAGCAAAGCTAATGTACAACACAATCACAGCGCCGATAATGTTGCAGATACTACCGTTCGCTGTCAACGTGGTGACACTGCGCTGAATAGGCTTACGACTACGGCGCAGTATGCGACCACACGCTGGATGATGGATGGATGATAATTGCCTTACCCTTTGTATCGGGCGGCAGCTTGCGCCGCCTAGCCTATATTCATTCAAGGCGACACTCGCGTTGATGCCGATGCTGCTGGGGCTGTATCCATTGCAACGGGTTCCCCAGCACATAGCTGCTGCTTCGGATGATGATGATAGGCATCAGCTTCAGGGATTAGGTACGAAACTTCGACGGAACTTCGTAATAACGAAGCGTCTTGCGACGATTGCGAGATTAAATTACATACATTATTCTGAAATATTCGGTAATCTGAAATTCATGGTACTGAAAGTTTTTTATATTAAAAATATAGGCATTTTGGCGAGGATTTTAAAAAATTCGTAAATCTTAAAATTTTGTTAATCTGATGTTCGTAGCAACGTGATTTTACTGTATTAGCTTTTCTTCAAAAGAAATTTGTTAGCAGTGACCTTAGCGACCTCCAACTTCATCATCAGCGTCAGTGAGCTCAAGCTGAACTCTGTCAAAGATATGCGGGGAGTACACTACCCGATAATCTAGCTTTTAGCACACTCTAATTCCACGTCTTGTGATGGGGGTTCTCTTCATCGGCTGCCCCAGTGCCTGTTGATTCATGCCTCAACACTACAATGAGAGAGTTCTTGAAACTTCTTTCAGCAGTGATATGCAGCCATAATTGCGCAGTGTGTCATGCAGCATTCCTTCTACTAATGTTTGCAAAGTTTAAGCAAGTTGTTCCGGGATATTGGTTCCGTTCTGCAAAAGCTCGTGATGCTTAGCACTTTCGTGTTGCAACGGAACCTGCGAGTTCAGTTCGTTACTGCCATTTCTCTGCACTGCATTCAAGAACTTCTCCTGGTGGTTAAGTCCTCTTTTTTATTTTCTACTACGGTTTTGTTGCACACTCCAGGTTCAGTTTGCATCCTGGCACACACTTCGGCACACCTGCGCAGCTGCTGAGCTCACACCTTTTTAAGTACCACATTTGAAAGTATGTGTTCCGTTCAATAGAACTGCATTACAAGCATTGCACGAGAACGGCCTTTTGGCTCTTGAGTCACTCTTTGCCTTCACTAAATCTGTCGCCTTCACCTCTTCGCTTCTTTTGTTGTTTTCGTCAACACTACACCATGTTACTCAGCAGAAGGGAGCATTGTTCATTTTGTAGCTGTGTGGGGCACCTTCAGAAGGTTTGCAGCTAGAAATATTCACAGGTGGCTGTCCACCAGACAGAGCTTGATGACCCATCCGATAATGAAGCCATTGACATTCTGCCTCTTCAGGGGCCTTCACGTTCTTGCATCCGCATAGACATTCAAGCGGGCTATGTTACCTCACCCTTCTTGGCTTACTGTGTGTCGTGTGCCTCTGTCTTGTTGAGGCAAGTTTTTTGAGTACTGCTTTCTTGCATGATCTATTCCTGTTCAGTGTTGTTTATCATAGGAGGTTTCCTTTCAAGGTTCTAAAGCAACGCTGCTTGTTTATGTTGTTGAGAATGCGTCTTCTCTCATCGGGCTAGCTAGACGGTATCAGTGTCCACACACCACATCAAAAGGTGTTATCTGCAGTGCTTTCATTTCTAACATGCTTGGTTATTGTTTCACAGCAGCCTAGCAGTTCCAGCCTCCCACAAGACGAGCCTCTAGAATGCAGTGCTGGATTTTGAACACTACTGCTTTCAGATTTTCAGCCGGAGTGCGTTTCAGTGGGACAACACTTAAGAGCACATTTCCTGGTTCTGCAGCGTTGGTGTAGAAAAATGAAGGAGTGCGAGAAAGGAGCGAAGGAAAATGTGAGTGGCGGTGCACCGCCGAATTAGCTGAGTGCAGAGATTTAAGAGCCTTCACCCGCTTTCTCGCCCTACATTGTTTATCTTGTCACACCATTTGTTCAGAAAAGGCATTGTTGGTTCTGGCAGCGGACAAGGACTGACAGAAGCATAGGTGGACGGTGCAAACCATCTGTGCGCAGTAGCACGTAAAATGTTGCAGCAAAATGGAGAAATTGAGAAGATCCCGCTTCCGTCCTGCGATAGCTAATTCGCAGCGGAGAGGATCTTGCAAACAGTTGTCGCGGAATGTCGCGTTACGCAGGCTTGGTAACTGTCAGCCTGTTTGTTTTTTTTTCTCTCTTTACTCAGTGTTGATTTTGTGAAGGGCTTCGCTCACCGTGTCAGTTTTCCAGCCTGCAGTGGCAAAACTCTCCTTCCCTTGACTATACAACTCTCGTTCCAGACACATTCCACACCTGGAACTCGTAGTTGTTTTCAGTGGGGTGGATGCCCATCTGTGAAGCCAAGTTGTCTTGATGATTTATGCTCATTTTTATTATGCTTCCTTGTTCTTTTGATGCTGTTTATTTTTTTGTGCATGTGTGTGATGTTTATTACTCTAAATGTCAATATCTAACTGACTGAAATTTCTAATTTAAAAGCTTACTAATAGACATGCAAGCATTCACACTAGAAATAAGAAGTTGCATAAAATCTCGGATTAGGGTTATGATTTTGCCTTCTCCATTAGCCACTATAGATGCTTATATGGCAGACCCTTTTTAAGCTGTGCTTGAAGGGACCACAAGAATTTGTTCATCATATCAGAAGTGCCCCCAAAAAGGCTGTGTGAGCATGCAAGCTGTGTCCATAAACTTTGCATGAAATAAGCTCAGGTCATCCCAGTTGAAAGCAGCATTGGTCTGCCTTTTTTTCTTTTGCTGTTTCTTTTTTCTTTGCGGCCGCAACCTCTTTTATTTTCATTTTTTCCCTCCCTTCGGCTTCGAGTGTTTCGAATGTGTCCAGCTACCTAAACGAGCAGCACAGGCTCCGAAATCGCACGATGTTTTTTATTGCGTAATCATTAGAACACCCATGTCAGAACCATCTGTCCGTCTGAAGCCTCGATCGAGCACAGTTGTCTGAGAGATAAATATCATAGCTGTAGCAGTAATAGTAGTAGCAGTAGTAATAGTAGTAGTAGTCATGCCAAGAGAAGTAGTAGTAGTATGGTAATACTAATGATAATTAGTGGTTAGTAGTAGTAGTAGTGAGTAATTAGTAGTTGTAATAGATGGTAATAGTAATAGTGATAGTTTTCAATAGTGGCAGTGATAGTAATAGTTATAGTTAGTAATAGGTGTACTTCACTATTACTGACCCTTTAACCACTGCGCTAATACATTTCCGCATCTATTGCATTGATGGCCGCTATAACGCAGCTGTTACCAACTGCATGAGCAGGCGGTGCAGATATTTATCCATGTCACATTTCTGCACTGCGAAAATACGTGTGCTGTTCTGTGTCAATTGAGAAACTGAGCACGCGCGGTTCTTGAAGCGCGCGACACATAGATCTGGCGTGTCAGATCCCCGTGTCATGCTCAGGCAAGCGTGATGGGGTCCTGCCTTTCCTGCATCCACAAGGACGCTCCCCACAAGAGCGTCCCGTGTATTTAATTTTGACCGAATGTGGGGAACTTGCTTGCGCGAACGCGTTTTTATTTTTTTTTCTTGCTTGTTCGAGGATTAGGCACTCTGTGAGTACTGTTTACAGTACTCGCAGTACAGTACAGGAGTCGCCCTGATTCGCCGTCGTTGTGAAGGTCTGTCTTAACCGAGGGACATGTGAAACAGTTCGTCCTAAGGGTTTGTGCTATCTTTATCAGTTTAAGTTTACGAGAAACCAATTTTTCCAACTTTGTTCTTACCTGAGAATTCTTTATAACGAGAGCCTGTAAGAAAATTTTTTAACTTCTTTGGCTGCAGTTTCACCTGTTACTTCATCTGACAGCACCACAGTTGTCATTTGTTTTTTTTTTAAAGGACAAAAATTGGAGGGAACACTTTACCTTCGTCTTAAGGGCATGACGCGATAGCATAGTGGGTTAATTCCCATTAAGCAGAATGTTATTCTCTACTTCACATTCATAGGTACCTGGGAGTCCTCATACCCATCCTGGTGCGGTGGTGCTGCGGTTAAGTGATACGCCACTGTTCTGCGATGGGCCAATGGCAGGTGTTCCCAGCGGTGGGCCTTGTGTGGCCGAGGTTGCTCTTCCTGAATGACCAATCATTAATTTAACTGCCGCCTGCTACGGTGAGCAGTTTGCTCACTATCCGAAGGGCAGGTTGTGATGAGTTCGCAAGGTCATGCGACCTAGGTGGCCTACCTGCCTCCTAGGTTGCTCTCTGGGCACCACCTGCCAGAGTCATGCTCGGGATTTTTCGCTCAACGCAGACGCCGGATTGTCTGGACAATGAGGCCTTTAACGCTATCGCGTTAATATGCATGTTCTCTTCATACGCCCAGGATGTGTAGGGTGACTTCCATAGCCTGAATCAGCTCAGTAAAAAAAAAGGGGGAATTTTTTGAACATAACACTTATCTGCTGCTGGCAGCTCCCTTGTGTGAGTAGAAGTATATTCACAAACGTCTATATGCGGCTGCCTTGGACGTGACTATTTGCATGCACCTAAACAATTTTTCAACAAATTTCTCGATTGTTGACGGTGTTGTAACACCAGGAACTGCAATGCCTCCGGGAGCTGAGTGTTGATGAAAGTTCACAAATGCTGCAAACAAGATGAGTTGCATTTAGTTGTGGTGTTGTGGGTTATGAGCTGTGCAGGCGTAAGCTGCTAAGCTTGTTTTTCCTGTGTTGTTTCCATCGGCGCTGAAGTATGTGGTGTCTTACCGGCAGTTTCTGATGAGCACATGGAAGGGGTAGGTTGATGTCTGCTACTTTCGGCTTCATATATCCATTTGTGTGAACACGCGCGTTTCATGCATATGCACATTTTCCTGAGCCTTTTTTCGAAACTCATGCCCTCAGTTGCCATGCATTTCTAGAGAAGCACAGCTTGGTGGTGGTCATACGCTGATATAATTACAAGGGCAGAACAAGGGCTGGTTGGGAAGGTACCTGTTGTATGTAGGTTGAAATGATGTCAGGTGATGTTAAGGCGTCATGGTTTTGGGTTGGTGACGGAGACAAGTAGAGGTGCCGTATTCTTGAGACGCACGAAGATTAGTAAAACGCACTATACCGAAACGATGACTACAGAAGCCTCTTGTTTATCACAGCGGAAGTTATCGCCTAGGCTTTGTCGACATGAACTCTGATTTTGTTGGCTTGGGCAGACGTTGCACGCAACTCTGAGCTACGTAACCGGCAAACTCGTTAGGCTTAGCCGCGAGGCAGCCTTCCTTTTCGCCTATCGTCATTTACTGGCGTTGTGTGCAGTTCTGTTGGTTTGCCTGTGACGCGGAAACGGCTGTACTTTAGCGAGCTTCGGTTTGCTGTAACCACGCGCCGCCTACGGGCTCATGTTGACTCGAGGCAGGCAGGCGTTATTCCGTGCCTGGGCGCCATCCGAGCGACGGCTTTGCGCAGGCACTTGGCGCCTGTGCGCGCGTCACGCCGTCCGCGATGGAAGCCTGCTTCCGTAGCGTGCCGGCTAGGGTTTACTGTTAACGATGTTTGCACTGATAAACGAGCCGTGGAGCACCGGCTCGCTGTGTGCCATGATTGAGGGCCCCTCTTTAACGAGTGCAGCGTTTTTCGGACGGGATTTATGGCGCGCGAGGCGCTGTGCCGCCGTGCGGTTCGTTGGAAGCACGACGTGCGACTGGCCGCGAATGGCCACGTGCTGCATTTCCGGACATCGTCACCTGAATTGTCTGTGTGTGCACGTGATATTTTTTGCTGTTCTTGTTCTTTTCCCCGCCGAAATTTGTGCGCCAGGGTGGAGTTACTGCGACCCTCCTGTAATCAATCGCCCACTGCGTCAACGATTATTTTTCAGTGATTGCGCCTGAATCGCTCTCGCCTTCTCGGTTGCCTGCGGACTCAGCTGGCCTTCTCGTTTTTTTTTTTTAGGAAGGGTTGTAATGTTGTATTATATTTTGGGACGTTTGTTTTCGACTGAAACCCGGTTTCAATCGATTCTTACACCCCTAGCAGATCTCTTTGTAATCGAGTTAAACCCATTTTTTTTTTTAAACCCAATACCTAGAAAATCTTGTGTCAAGTTCGCAAAATACGTGTTAGAAGCGAGAAGCCAGAATACAGGCACTAACAGGACGTTTCACGGCAAGCTCTACTCAACACTAACGACGCCCTGATCCAAGGCTGTTGGCCGTTTCAAATTCCCGCTGTGATGTTGAACGTGTTCGCAATGTTGAAAGGCAGGCAAGTATAGCAAAGGCGCGCAAGTGTTGTACCGACGTGAGCAGGCTTGTAGATAGCGCTCTCGTGGTGCTCTGCATAGGAAAGGTTGCGAATTTGTAAAGCGGGCAATGACTTTCAGGGAGAAAAAACTGCTTCCGCGTACCTATGAGAACGACAAGGCTGCGAGCGCCGGGCCCCTAACTTAACTGATGCGCATAGATGTCACTTTATTCGGCGTTCTGCACAGCACGCCACACCAGCTCTGTAGACAAGTCTGCTCGCGTCTGTGCTCGAGGATGGTAGCGCACACGACGTGAAAGTTTTAATAACAAAAAAGTTTTTTATGACACCGGTTCCGCAAGTTGACGGAGCAGCTGCGCAAGGCCGCCGCTGGCGCTCCGTCAGAGGGCAAATGTTGAGGCTTCACTCACACCTCAGGCTTTTCAGCTTTGCTAGTGAAGCATTCTTTCGCACTAAAAACTTGCCGACGGTGCCCCACGTAGGGGCCTTTAAGGGACAATAAATGAGGATGAAATTCTGGAGAAGCGTGCCGTTAACTGCTGTCGCGGTGGCTCAGTGGTTATGGCGCTCAGCTACTGAACCGGAGTGCCCGGTTTAGAACCCGACCCCGGCGGCCGCGTTTCAATGGAGGCGACACGCAAAAGCGCCCGTGTGCTGTGCGATGTCAGTGCATGCGTTAAGGATCTCCAGGTGGTCTAAATTGTTTCGGAGACCTCCACTACGGCCACCGCTTTCTTCTTTCACTTCCTCCTTTATCCCTTCCCTTATGGCGCCGTTCAGGTGTCCGCCGAGATGTGAGATAGATATTGCGCCATTTCCTCCCCTCCCCCCCCCCCAAAAAAAAAGCAACCAACTAAAATGCTGTCGCAGTGCAAAAATGTTTACTGCGAGTTGCTCTGTTCGCCAGAGCTTCTGACTTATTCGTTTCGACATTTAAATGCAAGAATTTGTTTTTACCTACTTTAATCACGTGACTTTTTTTTTCTTTTTTTGCCATCAACCCCTCCGTCCTTCACCTTTATCCGGCTGCTGGCCCATGACAGTCAAAGCTGGGCAGTACGGCCCGCTTAGCGATATAAGCAATTGAGACCACTCATATACAAGGCGCAGCAGTCTACTGTACTAATTGCGCTCGTGCTTGCTCGTACTGTATTTGCTCGGAACGAAACTGCGTTTTGTTGCCGGGCATTGAAAGAAAATGCCATATATATGTATGGAGAACTTAACGAGAAAAAAATCTCAGTTGATTTGGGTAATTGGGGAAAATGCAGATATGTGCGCTAGCATGACGTCAATTGTCGGTTGGAGCCACGACCTACTCGGTAGTACCAGGCTACCACCTAATTACCACCCCAATTTCTTCTTCCGTTTAGCTACTGTGAAAGCATCATTCGAATCACGTTCTCACCCTAACCACTGCTGATCATTCCGCTTAGTTCTGTGCGCTTAGGTGCGGTGCCGCCTAATTAGCGGCCCAGGTTCTCTGCTGGTTACCACCGGCTACTTCTTGGCAAGTAAGCCACCCGGTGGGCGGGTGAGCAGTGGCACAAGGCAGGTGCTGTGGCAGGTGTTGCCATCGGTGGGACTTGGGTTGGCTTGCGACCCATGTTGCGCTTCCCGAGCAGCCTCTCACGATTAAGTGGGCTGCCGCCTGACACTGTGGGCAACCCACCGGGTGGTGGGCAACCTGCCACAAAACCGGCTTCGACGAACAGATAGACAGACAAACACACAACGCCCACACGCGGGGAATGGCCACTGTAAGGGCTAGTGCACACAAAAAAAAAAAAGGTACTGCACGCATTTCACCCGCGGCGACATCGGCAGAAGGCTGTGGTGCTTGCAGCAACTCAGACAAACCGTTTGAAACTGTGCTCCTCGAGGCCTATCGGAGCTCCAAGCTGCTTCGTATGCCAGTAACTGAGCCTAACAGTTCGACCGTTAAAAAAGCGCTTTCACGTAGCCTTATTGTTTGATATTCGGGACTGTATATCGTTTCATTCGTTGTGCGCTTCGCAGTTATGCATTTTTGTTTGGTTTCTACCGGTGTTCGACGGTGTAACGTTAGAGTGTGTATGCGGGAAAGCAAAAGGCCCGCGGAGACTAATCTCATCTGCGATTCAGCTTCTCCAATCTCATTGCGATTCAGCTTCTCCTTTCGCCTGGTAATATCTCCTGTTCATTTTGTGCAGCGTAGATTGATGTCTCTGTAAATATTTCGCACTGCAACCCGTCACTGAACATCAGCCCCATTTTGTCATTTCTGCTCATTTGTTTTGATGTCGATTACACGCGGTCTTCGAAAGTAGCTTTTTTTTTCATTCCCCGACAGCGTGGGCTGCATGCGTCCGTGGTTACGGCCGTAGAGAACAACCTGATATTGGATGTTCCTAAATCCGTAACGCCGCGGGAGCGTAAGCAGTGCGCTATAGCTCAATAAAGAAATGCCCGTGTCTGAACAATACGTCCTGCGATACTCCGCGAGCAATCTCGCGGAGTTGCCTCTGAAAGCTTTCTACCTGCTCGAACGTCCCTCGAGGTCTGTGCCGTCGCAATGGCGGAAGGGCTGCTTTTATGCCTGCGTTTGGCGGCCGAGAACGGTCCGCGATATGACTTATTGCCGTGAGTTTTCGGCATGGCAAAGACGAATGACTGATCGACCCGGAACAGTATAGGCGGTACACGGTTATGGTTGAATAATGCTCGCATTCTGAATTTAACCCGAATGTAGGTAGACTCCTGAGATGATCTAAAAGAGGGTTTAGGGATAACTTGAGTTTTAACTGGAAACTCGGCTGGACGACGCATTATAGTCGGTGAATGCATAATATGATGGCGCGCAGGCCGGCACAGGCACGCGCTATGTCGTGATCGCTGCAGTGTCTTAAAGGGACACTGAGCAGAACTCTATCAATTTTTTTTGTTAGCAAAAATCTGATAGTTCGGCATTTCATGGCTTTGTTGCCGCTTGTCCGGGCGTGAAAGATGCATTTATTTCGAAGAAATTTGGATTCGAAGTTGAAAAAGTTTTTCCCGCCGCTCTGATTCAAACTCGGGAAACTCTTATGACGCCACGGCAACACTTATGACGTCACAGAACGGAGTGACGTGAATCGTGACGTAAACGCTAGCGGTGCGGTGCACAATCTTCCTTTGCAAGCCTCAGCGATTCGTGACGTCCATGAAGTAAGGAAAATTCCTCCAAGGTGGCGCCTCTTGTCCAAGGAAGTCATCACGCTTGTACTTGCGAGATTGGCCTGTGGCGGTGATACCTGTATTTTGGTTCTTGCTATTTTCTACATTACAAGGGCTTTGTTTTCAGTACGAGTGGCTTTTTGTGATCAGGAGCTGCTATTCTATGGATACAAGCCAACTTCAATTTCTCCTCAGTGTCCCTTTAAAGGCAGCAGCAGTCACGCAAGCCATGCGGCTCCGCCGTGCTAGCTGCCGAGCTGCTCATTCACCTTTCCTTGTGGTGCCGTTTGCGTGCAGGTCTCTCGGCGGCGGCGGGCATTGGCGTGGACGACTTGCGGCGGCTGTGCATTCTGCGGCTGAGCTTCGTCAAGGGCTGGGGCCCCGACTACCCTCGGCAGAGCATCAAGGAGACCCCCTGTTGGATCGAGGTGCACCTGCACCGCTCGCTGCAGCTGCTGGACGAAGTGCTGCACTCCATGCCCATCCACGACCCGCGACCGCACGACTAGCCCCCCTCCCTTCCGTTGTGTCCGTTTTCAATCAAAATAAAAACGACCCTCAGAACAGGGCTGGCCCGCTGCTTCGAAGGGGACGTCCGCCGCGGAGAGGCCGCTTCACGGCTGCGGCTTCTCACGGGTTCACTGGTTCGGCTGGTTTGTTTGGTTTGGTTTGCATACGCTATTTAGTGAGGTCGAAGCGCCACGTGCCGTTATTTTGGGGCGCAGGAAAAAAAAAAACGAAGTCAGTTTAGTTTTCAACTATTTTATAGAGAAGCACTGCCACCTTGTTATTTAGGTGGTCGAAATTTCCGGAGCCCCTCACTACGGCGTCTCTCATAGCCTGAGTCGCTTTGGGACGTTAAACCCCCACAAGCCATTTAGTGAAACTTTAATTTATTAAAGCCATGAGGTGCTAAATTAGTTGGAATTATAGACCTTTCCATCGGGCGAGAAGGATGTCGAAACGTCCCCTCTCTGGGCTGTTGCAGACCTGTTCCGCATCACGAACAGCCCAGCGAGCAATTTGCCGGCGTCTAAAGAGCCTTTATTGGAAAGGGCTAAAGGGTACCTTCGAAGCTTTCCTGCGAAGCTGTTTTCCTCTTGAAATAGTTTGGGATGGTCACCTCTATTCGCGCTTGATAATGGATAATGTTCGAACGATTTGGCTCTACCGAAATGCATTGCAAATTGTGGTCGCATGTTGTTCTTGTGGGGCGAATCGTTCTCCCGTTACAGCCGGGGCTGGTTAGCCGATTTTGGGCGTATTCGTTCAGGTACCGCTCGGCGACGGATTTGTGGTCACTATTGGAAGGAGGGAAAACATTTATTGAGCTCTAGAGAGTAGGTGAGGAATTTGGCGGAGTCAGATGGTGTCTTCCATGTTCTCAGCAATGGTCGTCTGCCCCTAGTGCAGGGCTCCGCTGGATGCCGCTGCCAGCTGTGCTCGCCGGATTAGCCGAAGTTGGACGTCCTGACGATCGCTGTAGAGCATTTTGGAAGAGGGGCGGTCCCATTTGAACCCTGTGTTTCCTGGATTTCTTTTGTTGAAAAAAATAGATTATGCTCAGCATTGTTTTCCTAGGATAAATTTCTCGCTTGGGGTGGGGGGGGGGGGGGGGGGGGTGGTTCTGTCCCTGATGCGGCATGCGCGAACGACAGGACAGCTGCCCGTGCGTGGAGTAGCCAGCATGCTTGCAGCGTGCCTTTATTGTATCCGTTGGTACGGGCGCCATGAAATGACAGAAAAGTTTTCTTAGTGCGTTGAATGAGGGGGGTGCGGAGGCGACAGGCCTTGCCTGCGCCAACGCGAGCCCGGAGTTCAAATCGCCCTTCGTCCTTACTTTTAAGCCGCCGCGGTTTCTCATTGGTTTGGCGCACGGCTGCTGACCCGAAATACGCGGGTTCGATCCCGGGATGGCAGCGGCGGTCGCAATTTGATGGAGGCGAAATTCTAGAGGCCCGTGTACTGTGCGATGTCAGTGCACGTTAAAGAACCCCCGGTGGTCGAAATTTCCTGAGCCCTTCACTACGGCGTCTCTCATAGCCTGAGTCGCTTTGGGACGTTAAACCCCCATAAACTAAAACAAACCTTTAGTTCGAAGTAACGAACTTCGTTTCCCTGACGGACGGGGAGACGAGCTAGAATGCTTTGTCACGGTACGATAAAGGCGAAATAACGGACCTTATTGCCTGTGTTTTTGTTGCGTTCATTGTCATCTGACGTCACTTGCTGCTGCATCAGAGTACACAAAAGAAAGTAGTTTAGAAAAAGGCAGCGCGACCACTGTTTATAAGTTGCCTGTTCGTAAGGCTTATATGAGTGACAGCAGCTACTTTTGTGAGCGCGCATTTCGTCGACGTTGCGCGTTGTGGCAGAACCTGTGCGTTGCTTAAATTGGTGATGGCTGTTTGAGCCCTAATGGTAACCGAGATACTGTGCGGCGCAGAGTTGCCAAAAAACGATCGCTTCGCGCGGTGAGTATGCTTATTTCTCTGATGCACCAGCTGTAGCACATGGTGTTCGTTGCTTTAAGTCCAGCGACCAGCTTTTTTTTTTTTCAGTGCAGCTCCTGACGTCTCATTAACTATTACCACCGTTTCATTAGCGTCCTTTACATTTGGATGCAGCCTTCTTGAACTCTTAGGGAATATGTGGACAACTGAGCTTAATTTTGAATCTTGAATCGGCACAGTGCAGTGCAGAATATCTGATTTAATATTCTTCGTGATGAGGGTGCATGAAACATCAAATATACAAATTGACCATGCCTTTTGCGCAACGGGTTTCCTTAAATCTTGACAGTATCACACGAGTGAGCCTGGGGCAGCAGGCGAGTCGCAATTAAGGTAATCGCTTGTGCACCCTTGGTCACAAAAGCGGGAGTCGTGGAGGTTGCGGGACATGAGCTAATTCATCACGGAGGAGAGAGTCCGGAACAAGCCGCCAGCGACCCTTTCATGGCAGTCGCTCGCTGACCGATTTCTCGCAACACGTCCAAAACAATGTGGCCATTCACAGGATGTTCGCTTGCACGGGCGAGAGGAAGCAGGCTGATCAAAAGGACAGCCAATAACAGAAGGGGATGAAGGACGCGGACACGACGAGGTTGATGCATGCCTTCGTCTTGAGCCGCATAGTGTATATGGCGCCCTACCTGAAATTAGTCAGGCGTACAAGACTTTGCTGCACTTGCCCACGGACAGACTCCTAGGCTTGGTCCTACACAACTCGCTACACACTCTTGAAGAGCTAGTCGAGGTCCACAGGACGGCCCAACTAGAGAGATTGTCGGGAACCAAAACGGGATCGGATCGGACTGGAAAAAACATTTATTGAGCTCTAGAAAGATATTCGCGTCTTCCGTCTTCATTCACTGGGTTGGTGCCCTAGTCCAAGGCTCCACTGAGTATGGCCATCTCGCGAGCTCGCCCTTTGGCCTTTCAAGCTTACGCTGGAAAGCGTACTATCCCGCTGTTCCGCACTCTGGTTTTTCATTCTATGGATAGTTGGAGGCTCATTCTTTTGGCAGCCCCATGATATGTGGTATAAATCTGGTACAACAATGGACACGGGCAGAACACTCCTCGGGATGTTGGGCATAGGCGACGCCTTCGTGAAAACGGAGACGAAGCAGATACAGAGACACAGATACGCGCAACTCGTGATAAAACCGCTACCGAAAAACATGCACCTGGAGCGACACGAGGCAAGAAGGCTGGCGAGGGTAAGCCCTCCAGGCGCTTTACGGCGACGGAGAGGACGTAGTGTATGCAATGCGGCGGAGTGCGGAGGAGGACGGCGTCGACGGAACGAGAGCGTCTTCGCGGGCGTGGCCCTGGACCGAAACTTCAAGCTCTCATCCGCTTCCACGATCCTCCGAGCAAGTCGCGCGGAGGAGGCAGCCATAGCTCTGGCAGTCACTAATACCCAGTGCGGGTTCATAACGAGCGACTCCAAGGATTCCGTACGAAACTGCGCGAGGCTAGAATACACGAGCCGGCACACCGTATATACTAACGGCGGCAGTCGCCGGCGGAGCAATCGGTACAAATGAGCAACGCAGAAAGATTGAGTTAATCTGGACTCCCGCGCACTCCTCCCACCGGGGAAACGAGGCGGCTCACGAAATGACCCGAGGTTTAGTCGTCAGCCGGGCCGTGGGCTCCTCGTCGGCCCGAGGGGAAGCGAGCGAGCGCATGGTTAAGTACAAGGAGATTACTAGCCACTATAGGGACAGGAGGCTCAAGTATCCGGCCCCGCACAAGAACTTAGATAAAAACCAGCAGGTCGTCTGGAGACAGGTACAGACAAAGACGTAGCCTCTTAAGTATCCTAGTCTCTACGATCCCTCGTGCCCAATGCGTAAAGAAAGAAAGGCAGACCAGGCTCACGCACAGCCAAACACCCGAAAGCAGTGGGAGACTGCGGTAACCAGCTCGGACCCAGAGGTCCAGCTACGTGCGGTGGAGTGGGCTGCCGGAAGGCACGAAAACATCAGGGCCACCGAGGACTGTCCACAGGAAGGAGCATCATCATTGACACTGCTCCAATAAGCAACCTTCTAATGAGCCGATGCGACATCAAGTCGCAGAACTCCTAAACCAATTTGCGGCGTCGCAGGTACGACACCACGTCACGTGACGTTAATATCCGGGTTCTTGGTAGACACCCACGAGCTCGCTCGTTCTAGCTAGGCGTCCGTGTTCAAGCATACACGCTTCAATGCCGCATTGCGCCTTCTGCTGCAGATGCCGTTCTTTTCCATATTTGACGAGATGTTAGTGTCTCTGTCATGACATTTTCCGCGGAGGCAGTCAACGGAGTCGTCAAATTTTTTTTTCATCCTTACGTTTAAGCAGCACCTCAATTTCATGTGCTGCTAAAAAAATAAAAAGCTGAAACGTGGAAAGAGATATCGGAATCGTCTTGGAACATTTATACAGACATCAAGTCACGCGTGCATTTTCCCTGATTGACGATTAACGATATGCTTTTTCTTGACTAGGTTACTTTCACTACGCGTCGCTAGGTGACGCGTATGTGTCCCTGGCCTTTTCTCCACATGTGGTAGTAGAGGTACTATCGGGCCGCAAAGAAACGCGAACACGGGAACGCGTGGCCTCTGGTTAATTTTGGTACAGTGCGCGCCGTCTAGCAGCGTCCGCGATAAGCTGCTGACGTGTGCACTGGGTTTGTGACTCTGTCCCTAGCCGCCCTGTGAGGAGTCATCGCTCGATTTTCCGCCTGACATCTGTAATGCACAAAATTAGCGACAGACATCACGCCTAAGCGGTCGTCCCTTGCACGCCGATAACCGAGTGCATTCGGCAGTCGAAGCTTTGTCATCGCACAGCGAGATAGCGCGGTCATCGAATTGACAGAAACCGCAACGCCATCCCGCTCGCCCCTGACTGTGGACATGGTGAGCGTCGGTATCAAAGCGACGCGGCTAGCTCAATGCAGGAGCTAGACGGGGATTGCCATACAAGGGTACACCCTAACAGCGTCAAATCGAGCGATGACTCCTCACAGGGCGGCTAGGGACAGAGCCACAAACCCAGTGCACACGTCAGCAGCTTATCGCGGACGCTGCTAGACGGCGCGCACTGTACCAAAATTAACCAAAGGCCACGCGTTCCTGTGTTCGCGTTTCATTCCGGCCCGATAGTACAGTGTGTAACATGGTGAACCCAACACTTCATGGCAGCTAGAAAGAGGAAATCGGTAGCGTCATGCGCACGCCGCCCGGTCTGGAGATGCGCGGCTGGCTACTTGCCGCCACCGCAATCACGGGCGCATACGCAGGCACCGATGGCTTCGTCATTGGTGCGCTACAGCTTTCTAGGCCTTCAAAGCCTAATAATTACGCTTGAGCATGGTCACTGCTTTTTTCGCTTACACCGTCGCTGAAGGGGGAGAGGGCACGCTATTGACGCCTCTCTTCTCTCGCCAATTCTCGTTCGCCTGTGAACACTTCGGTCGCTCGGCGCCAATCGCGAGTCGGCCAGAGCAGGTCGCGTCGCCTTCGCGACTCGCCAGTGGGGTCACGCCTGAAGTATTCAGGTTTCCTTCTGAGGAGTCCAGCGGAGCAATTGTGGAGCCACTGAAGTTCTGAGTCTCTGCAAGGTGAGAAATCCTGTCCTCCCTTTTCAAAACATTTTGGCCTTCTGATATTGCGAACGTGCTGCGTTATGCGGCTTACAAGCAAGCTATGTGGCCTGGGAACTTTTATCCAACACCGTGCATGCTATTTCTAGAGCATTAGCGATCGATGTCTACACCGCACTGCAGCAGTGCCACGAACTAGTCCATGTAGGATCGGGGCGCACAGAACAGCACTGTCTGTTCCGTTGCACGAGTTGTTTCCAGGCGCATTATTACGCGTTCTTGTCGGAATTTCGTGGCAATAATAAATTTCAGAAGCACACTTCATGGATGTCTGCACGCCAACCACATACAAGAGCTCCAAAGTTTCGTCTGCTACCAGCGACACAAAGAGCGCCGGGAACAGGTTGTTTCCACTTTGTTGCGGAACGCTCGCAGTATCCTTATTGAGACGAGGCGGCATGGCAAAGATTGCGTGAATTTAGATTGCTTTGCCCGAAGGTTAATTCCCGTGTGACAGTCACGTTCATTACCGACGTGACACCGAGCAGCGTCTTCGCCTCTCGCAACGCCGTCACTGTTGGCAGACTATAGCCTCGACCAGCTGTAGGAAAAATCACGTACTGTACTGCAGAAATTGAAGCATTCAACATCGATAAAAAATGAGGTAAGTGTGTAGTCATAGCAACTAAAGGCCTAACGAAAAAAATAACTGATTGTTCCTGACTTCTGCTGATATAGATGCGCTGCCGGCCAGCCATTGGTGCCACGGCATCAATTGTTAGTTGTTAGTGAACAAGGTGCTGCAACACTTTGTTCACTAACAATTTCTGGGTTACAGTCGAAGCAGAGTGTACACTATCGGGCTGGAATGAAACGCGAGCACGGGATCGCGTGGCTTCTGGTTAATTTTGGTACAGCGCGTGCCGTGTGTAGGCAGTGTAGCAGCGTCTGCGATAAGCTGCTGACGTGTGTACTGAGTTTGCGGCTTCTTCTCCAGCCGCGCTATATGCAGCCTTCGCTCGACTTGCAGCGGTTTGGCAATCCCCATGGCGCTACCCGCATTGCCTTTATACCGACGCTCGCCATGCCCACGGTGTGGGCGAGGGGGATGGCGTTGTGGTTCTGCCTCCTTCCGACAATCGCGTTATCCCTCTGTGCGATGACTGAGCTTCGACTCCAAAATGATCTCGGTAATGAACGTGCGAGCGGCGGATGCTTCGGCGTGACGTCGAAGGTTCGGGTCAAAAAATGAAAATTGGCGAGTGTAACGTTTTGTAGTGATGCATGAGCTATGATGGATGCCGTAGTGGAGGGCGCTGTTTAATTTAGACCACTTGGCATTCTTTAACGTGCGCTGACATCGCACAGAACGCGGGTGTATTTGTATTTCGCCCCTATTGAAATACAGACGCCACCGGCTAGATCGAACCCACGACGTTGGGATCGGCGGCCGATGGCCAAAGCCACTGAGGCACCGCGAAGGGCAGACTCTAAACACAAATACACCTATATGGGAGTAAAAAGGGAGTAAAACTGTCCTCTAGCGCACACCCTTTTATAAAAGGGTGTGCGCTAGAGGACAGTTTTACTCCCTTTGTTTAGAGTGCATATTCGGTAAACGATTTGAGCCCAAGAGACATGAGTTGACGGCCTTTATGCAGGCATGCCATGGCGCGCGAGCAGAGGCGAATCAACTTAGTACACAACCCCAGCCCCGATTGTAAATGCGTTGTTGTTTGCAAGCGCTTAATGCCTTCACTTCAATGTTCGTTAATATTGTCACGTAGTGGTGACGGCAGTCGAAGGAGCGATGAAGACGGACAAAAGGTCTTGTAAAACAAAACTGTTTATTGGGCTGACTTGCACCCAAAATTGACTAAATCACTCGGCGGCGGCGAACCGACAAGCGTGCTCGGCGGTCGTCGAACAGAATGCCCGCCGCTGTCGGCCGTGCTCAATTTAAAACTGATAGCGAACTTTCGAGATAAAGCGTGCAAAGTTACTAGAACGTTCCGGAACAACGTAGAACCAGCTCTGCCTGGCTGCGATCAACCGAGATAAATCTAGTCGCGTCTTGCGTCGCAAACAAAGCGATGGAGCGGCGTGGCGGCAGATTTGAAGCATGAACAAACACTGCAAAGATTCGCGGCAGTATTTTCATGTTGTAATTTTTAAAAACTGGCAAATTTAGCTGAGCAACTTATTAGGTGCCTTTACTGCAAGTGACTTTTCTCGAGTATCGTGTTGAGGGCGGAGGTAACGCAAAGAGCTGGGATAAAATCGCAGCACCATGACTGTACGCTGAAAATTCGAAACATGTACCCAAACGCTCATGCCGCCTTGGGGCTAACAAAAACGTAATCGACGACGTCAGGAAATTTGCTGGCTGTTTGCACGCACGGCCGCTTTCATTCAAAACGAATTCGCAGTCGAGCACGCGCAATATATCCTATATATTCCCGACACATGTGAATGTTGATATCGCTCTAATTATGCATTCACTGCTCGCACTGAGTTGTAAAATGTAGCATCTCTGAGAGCTGCTTATTGTCTTAAAAGGTCATTATTATCTCTCACTTTTTGCCTGCCGTTAAAAATTGGCATTGTTGGTATAGGAGGTTACCTATTCTTCTAAATAATGTTTTCGGTGTTTATAAGTACGACTAATGCGAATTTCTGGCTTTTTTTTAACTGCGAGTTAACATATCCAATTGGAGCCTCAGCTTTATATTGCGGGTACAATGCTGGTGCAGGAATTTCCGGTAAATCTCTTCTTAACAATCAGTCCACATAGATATATCAAGAGGGGCCTGTGCGCCACCAAACTGGGCAACAAAGATTCCTGGGCTTGGGTACGAGGTCGCTAGTGCACAGCCGCTTCCATTTTGCCTCCACTGCCACTCACAAGTCCTCAGCTGATCTTCTGAGTGGGTGGTGGGAGAGCGGTACCTTCATAGCCCCGCAGACATTTTTATTCAGCACCTTGGGTGGGCCTCTGAAGCAGCATGACACCCCTGTCCGAAGAGATTGAAGAGCTCGGTGGATCGGCAAGTTGATCTCACGTCAGATTTCTTTCGCTCTCAAAGAGGTAACCCGCCGCGGTGGCTCAGTGGTTAAGGGGCTCGTCTACTGAGTCGGTCTTCCCGGGTTCGAATCCGGCCGCGGCGGCCGAGTTTCGATGGAGGCGAAACACAAAGGCGCCCGTGTGCTGTGCGATGTTAGTGCACGTTAAAGATCCCCTGGTGGTCGAAGTTACTCCAGAGCCTCCACTACGGCACCTCTTTCTTCTTTCACTCCCTCCTTTATCCCTTCCCTTACGGCGCGGTTCGGGTGAGTAAGGGATTTAAGCTCCGCCTTAAGTGTATGATGTGGTAGCGCTCGTGGGTTGATGCCCATATTCATAGATCTATGGCAGTCCTCATGCCTCTCCTTGCGCAGTGGTGCAATGGTTAAGCGATGCGCCACTGCCCTGCGATAGCAGGTGCTGCCACCGGTGGGGCTTGTGCGACCCATGTCGCTCTTCCCGAGCGACCTCTTGCGACCAATCATTAATTTAACTGCTACAGTGAAACATTTTTTTCCGGCATGGGGGCACTAACGCGCTAGAGTTAAGCGGAAGCCAGCTTTGCCCTCTGTTAATCACTTTGTTTCAGCACGGTCCAAGTGCTGAACTCGATCATTTGTTGGATTGCATTAAGATTTCAGGATGAAGTTCAAATTAAATTACCTTCGTTCAGATGCTTTCGTACTCGATAGTTGACTATTGATTGCATAGGTGTCTTTGGGTTACGCTTTTCAGGGTCCCATTTCAGTCTTATGACTCAAGGGCACTCGTCTGTGCGTATTATTATTAGATGATTGTAAGACGTTATTACATGTTACAATAACTGAAACTTTACTGATACAGAACTGACACAAAAGCACATGCATTAGATTTAAGGGCACTAATAGTACCAGTCTAACCTGCTTTTGGGCTTGAAGTTATCATCGAAGTTTTCATGTAGGGGAAATAGAGCGGGCCAATAATTTGATTCTCTGCCCTACAGGTGATAAGTGTTACAAAACTTACCGCAGTGCTAGCTTAGTAACTAAGAAAATGTCATGTCTGGTAAGCGTTAACAAAATCTACGTGGCCTCATTAGGTTAAAAAAAAAAACCTTCACATCAGACTTCTTGTTCGTATAGCTGCTAGCGGCTTGTTTCATCCTGCTTCCTTACTTGAGAGCGTAGTTTCTGCGTTTATTTTTCTCCCCACTCATTAGTTCTTAAACAAAATAGAGTTGCTTTGCGTCAGCTATTTTAGCAGAAAAAAAAGGAGTTCTTTGTCCTTGTCTGCGTCTGTCGCTTATTGTTGGTCACTGTGAATCAGTGGTTTTAGCACGCAAACAAGGCATCTAGCTGTGTGCTCTTGGCACGAGCAGCGGAGCGCATAAAAAGAGCGGCAGGCCAGGTTATTCTGCCCACTTTTTCCGTGCTCTGTTGGGCAACCGTATCGGTGCAACACACCGGCACACCGATGCAATTCTAGGGCTTCAACAAGCCCCGCAACAAAGGGAATACAAGCCCGCCTATCTGTAACTGAGGCTCAGTCAAGGAACACCGAGCTTACTTTGGAAACTATATATAGTGTCGCAAAGTAGTCGCATTGAGCGTCCGTGTCTTACTTTCATCGGCACTGAGTATCTTGCGAAACCAATCGGACAAGAGGCACCGGCGAATTTATTCACCATCACTGCGCCACGACAGGTTCATTTGTTGGAAAGCATTAGCAAGCCTCGTCGCTAGGGGCTGCAAATGAGAGGCTGCTGTTTACAAAGTAGCTTTGGATAACGCATCAGACGTGTTTCTATTCCCCATCTTTCCGATTGCTTTGGGCAAAGTTTCTAATGAGCTGGCTGAGATGTCGTACAAGACCGACACAATCAGGAGTGCACCGAAACAACGACTATAAACGAATTGCTCCACAGACGTGCGGGAAGCAGTTCACAGAAATGAGGCGCTGTAGGAGGGGCGCAGTAACGCTTGAGCGGCAAAAAAAAAAAAAAACACTACTTAACCGAGTACACAGCTTTGTAATTTCTTTAACACAGCACAAGATTCTGTACAGTCAATTCAAGTACCCTTATTGTGGGGATGGCTCGAGGCCGCAGAGGGTTAGAAGTGGGGGACTAGGGGATTAATAGTGGTCGGCTATGGCCGCCTCCCGTACGAAGCGCCACAACGCGTCCAGCGTCTGTGTCGCCCGCAAGGCCGAATCCATGCAGGCTTCGTATGTCAGTATCCGATTTGGACGGCGCTGCCGACAGCAACCCTCCAGGCCTGGGCAGTCTCCATGGCACTCCCACACTCGGTGACGTATCGTTGAGGTGCCTCCTGCCTGCATGCGAAGCATCTGACTGGCGGTCAGATGCATCTGAGCGCCGCCAGGGGGCGACGACGTCGTCGGTGTAAGCATACCTGGATCGTGCCCGGTTAAGGTCGCCGTGCCGGGGGCGGTGTACGTACTGAAGCCTCGCTCTTCATCTCGTAGGCTATTTCGTTGCTAAGATTCCCCTGATGTCCTGGGGTCCAGCTTATTGTTACGGTGACTCCGAAATCTATCAGTAGAGCCGCACGTGTCTGTTTGATGTCGTGCGCGGCCAGATTTTGCGTAGTAGGTGTACAGGCATGCCAACCACATTAATGGGTGTGGGCGTTTACCGGGCTGGCCGGGTAGCTTCAGCGCATGTGCTGTGACCACGTGGAGGAGGAGCAGCAGTCACCGGGCCTGTCTGATATACGTCTACGCTGATGCGTCGCCGTCGTTCTGAAACTCTTCGATGCGACCGTCGTCTGCTGGAATTCCTTGAGCGCGTTGCACTCGCGCTGCTTATAAAGCCGCTGGGCTACAGCCGCAGAGGCGGGTGGCGACTGCAAGCAGAGGAACGAAAGTCGACAGCCGGTTGCGATGTGTCATGGCTACGGTCGGGCGTGAGAGCGTATGAACTGCTCCCAAAACTCTGCCCGGACGACACTTGAGGGGCTTGGAAATAAACTTTAAACAAAAAAAATAGCATCTGGGAATGTTTCTTTAAGCTACATGGGATCAGGATGTTCAAGACTCCCGAAATTCAGCTTTAATCACCGTAGAGCGATATGTTTTCTACAGCGCGAAAATGCGACGGGTAGGATCTTCCATATTCAGTGTAGGTTTTCTGTTGAGCTCGTTAAATTGTTACAACTTGAATGCAGTTAGAACGAACCGCAGCCAAAGTGAACGTCTTGCGTGTTAATAGAGCAGCCGAATGGGGCTTGAAGGTGTCCCGAGTTCCCTTAGGGGAATATTCCGTTTCATGCGCCTTGCGAAACTAAAATGCAGCAGAGTTGAAGAGCGGCGGAAACTCTCCCGGCAAGTAGGAATGGACGCCCGATATAGACGCCCGTTTTGACAGCTGAGCCAGTCAAACACACCAGCGCATTTAAACCCACGCCGAGCTTTCACGCCGCATTTACAGCGCTGTTGACATGGGCCGAATTAAGTGGGGGCAAACAAATTGCTTTTTTTTTTCAGCGATGTAGGTTGCCCGCGTCCTCAATTGGCTCGAAAAAGAAGGGTTAAGAGGAGCAGGATTAGGAAGCTTAAACCTTTCGGCTCCCCGCTGGCACGTCTACTTCATGTCGCCTCGGGGAGGCTTGAGGGCGGCGCCGTTGCACAGAACCCTCCCTGGTAGTCCTTGGGGAGGAGAGCGCGCTAAAAGGATTTCTCGCTCGCCGTGCCTCACGTCAGCGTCCTCTGCAGCGGGATGGGTCGTCGCACGGGACCAGCGTCGCTTACTTAATTCGCACGCCTGTAACAAGCGCGATGAAATTTTCTGCGGCCTTGCGCTATTGAGCAAGCGTATGCTCTGCGAAGATTTATTGCTTTCCGTGCTACGGTTGAGCAGGAATAAACTGCACTTCCATATTTCTATTGAGCAGCGTTTCGGCCCAGCTATGCCACAGCAACGTTTTCTACTTTTTTTTTAAAGAATCAATTCGTATACCGCATGTACGGACATGGACAAATGTTTTTGGGGTGCATGTTAGCGGAAAAAAATTCCTCCTGCATGGCGACGCAAAGGAGATCAATGAAAATTACAGAAGCATGAGAGACATGCGTGTTACATTCGTAAAACAAAATACCGACTGACTGGCTAGCGAGGCAACGCAGGACTTTTCCTGAAGTCCGCATCCCGCAGATGTTTGTCCATCACTACACGTGAGCGGCCATTAGCAGTTCCGTTGTACCAATTGTCGCTCAGTGTCATTCATCCGTGAGTTCTTTCGCGTCCCTTGACGTGCTGTCCTCAAGCTCTATTTTTTTAAAATTATTTAGTTGTAATACTGGCTTATCCGGTGCCGTTTAGTGTGACAGGGGAGCGTTCAGTAATAATAATAATAATAATAATAATAATAATAATAATAATAATAATAATAATAATAATAATAATAATAATAATAATAATAATAATAATAATAATAATAATAATAATAATAATAATAATTTGTTTTTCGAGGAAAGGAAATGGCGCAGTATCTGTCTCGTATATCGTTGGACACCTGAACCGCGCCGTAAGGGGAGGGATAAAGGAGGGAGTGAAAGAAGAAAGGAAGAGTGAGGTGCCGTAGTGGAGGGCTCCGGAATGATTTCGACCACCTGGGGATCTTTAACGTGCACTGACATCGCACAGCACACGGTGCTCAAATCTTAGTTTAAATGTTTATCGTATACGCTCGACGCACAAGTGCGGGAAGCGAATGGCTGAATTTAAAGGCCCTTATCCTGCGCCGCTAGTCTTGATTCACATTTTTTCTGCGATGCCACTCGCTGGAGACAGAAACAGTAAAATTAAAAAAAAAATATTTTACAGGCCATGGAAAGCAACAAAGGAGCCTATCCGGGCTGCCCGTGTTCTGCGTAACCGTCATCGCGAGAGCGCATGCGCAGCAGAGACTTCGTAGAAGGAGAGCGAACAAAGACGACGAAGTATAGGCTAGGAGTTGACCTGAGCAGCGCTGCTGAGGGAGACCCGCAGCAAGAATAGTTTAGGTTGGCGGTTATGTATGGAGTGAATGCGGCGAAGAGGCTATAAAAAGTGCTCATCTGTCACGGAATTACGGCTGATCCTGCGGTCACGGCGTGCGTTTAATGTTTGCGAAAAAAAGTTTTTATTTGAGGACAGGTAATTACCATTAGCTGTGACAGTGCGATAGCATATGAACTTCATTATGAGCGTGCCAACTACCCTCAGGTAGCGCATTCCTCCGCCCGCGTCAGAATAAAGCTCCTCCTTTCACGGTAGCCACCCTCTGGGCGCTTTCGTTTACCATCCTTGGCAGGTGACAGGGACTTTCCCGTGGCAGCCACCTTCGTATCTATACCTCCTCTACCCTAGAAGAGGAAAGGGGGATTTTCCTTTCTCCACTTTTCCACCTGCCAGCCGTGGTAGATAGATCAACGTCATCATCAGCCTCACCACGCCCACTGCGGGTCAAAGGCCTCTCCCATATTTCTCCAATTAATGCTGCCCTGTGCCGGCTGCGGCCACCTTATGCCCGCAAGATTCGTAATCTCATCAGCCCACTTAACCTTCTGCCGCCCCCTGCTACCCTTTCCTCTCCCTTGGAACCAAGTCTGTTGCCTTCCATCGTTTACCTTCCCTTCGCAGTACATGCCCTGCCGAAGCCCATTTCTTCCTCTTGATTTCGGCTAGAATGTCTAACTCGTGTTTTATGCCTCACCCACTCTGCCCACTCCCTGCTTCCTGACGTTACACCTATCATTTTCCTTTCCATAGCTCGCTGCGCTGTCCTTAAAGGGACACTGAGCAGAACTCTATCATTTTTTTTGTTAGCAAAATCTGATAGTTCGGCATTTCATGGCTTTGTTGCCGCTTGTCCGGGCGCGAAAGATGCATTTATTTTAAAGAAATTTGGATTCGAAGTTGAAAAAGTTTTTCCCGCCCCTTTTATTCAAACTCAGGAAACTCTTATGACGCCACGGCAACTCTCATGACGTCACAGAACGGAATGACGTGAATCGTGACGTAAACGCAGACTCCGTGATTTCTGACGGCTAGCGGTGCGGTGCACAACCTTCCTTTGCAAGCCTCAGAGATTCGTGACGTCCATGAAGTAAGAAAAATTCCTCCAAGGTGGCGCCTCTTGTCCAAGGAAGTCATCACGCTTGTACTTGCGAGATTGGCCTGTGGCGGCGATACCTGTATTTTGGTTCTTGCTATTTTCTACATTACAAGAGCTTTGTTTTCATGAAGAGTGGCGTTTTTGTGATCAGGAGCTGCTATTCTATGGATACAAGCCAACTTCAATTTCTCCTCAGTGTCCCTTTAAGCTGAGTCCTCTTGGTTAGTCTCCACGTTCGCAATTTTCCATGTGCCGCCCGAGTATTACCCCTCTAGGTGGCATTGGCGGCGGGTGCGGGGACATGGGACTCTTACGCTACCGCATAGTAAATAAAGGATTTGAAAATGTTTTGTGAGGAAAGGAAACACACAGTAACTATCGCTATCTCAGTGGATACCCGAACCGCGACATGAGGGGAGGGATAAAGGAGGGAGTGAAATGAGGTAGAGATATAGAGATACCGTATGTGGAAAGCTCGTCACAAATTTCAACTACCTCGGTTTTTTAATGTGCACTGACGTTGCACAGCACACGGGTGTGTTTACATGTCGTCTCCATCGAAATCCGGCCAACACGGCCTTAGAAAAGACAAAGCGCAGCTGATGAATGCGTTTCGTGCCATCGTAAAAACGTAAGGCCCAAAACTCGGCCCTTCCGGACGACGGTATATAAGGACGAGTGATTTTTGTCGTTGCGTCTGAAAGCCTGTGCGTATGCGGTCTAACCTTAACCCAGCGTAGAGCGCGAGACTGCTCGCGAACATAGGGTGCGTTCCAATACCTCCAAGTAGACGGCTACTCAGACGTCTAGCCAGACAGCCGCCATCTTGGGACGCGTTCCATTTCTCACGAAGCGGTCTAAGATGACTGCTTCGCCGAAGTCTACATCGATGCAGGCTAACATGCTGTCTAAAGATGGCGGAGCTGATGTACGTGGATGAGCGAGTCGTGCTCTTGCGGGCGTCGGACTGTACCCGGAGTATGGGAATGGAAAAATGTGAGTCATTCCAGTGTTATTTGGTACGAAAACTAGTGGCTAATTAATCTTCGTGGACGTGCGATTCCTAGCAGTGAATCACGCAGGAGAAAATCGTGCGGTTGAGAGCTTTGCTACAGCAGCGGACGCTGTGGGTCTGTTTACGTTATCCGGCATCTGAAGATGCCGGATCTTAATTAGCACCTTGATTTTAGGGATTAATACTCGCCACTGTCGTTGGGTTCCTCGACGGGCGTTAAGATGGCCGGCGTGACGGTTAACAAATGTTTTTTTCTGTTGCTGTATTTGTTGCATCAACTCTTTCGCGTACATTCTTTTTAATCTCTACAGTCTCAGAACAAACACACCGGCATGTTGCGAATTGATTTTAGTCTTTGCAGGATTAAAGCTCGCTGCTGTCTTTAGGTTTCTAGCCGTCTCTGAGTACCACGTACGGCAGACAGCAGGTTTAATGGCACGCATGTGTTTTCCTGTTGCAGTGTATATCAGCCGTATCGCATTTCGCGCATATTGATTACAGTCTTTCGTATAATTTCTTATGTTTACAGGACCGTCTGGACGAGCACGTTCGAGGAGCATGTACAGTTTAGCATCAATAATAAAAGAATAATCGCATATGTCTTTAGCGTCGTCTTCGGAGAGCGGCCCCGTCTGCTACAAGTAGACTGACCGAGAGGCGCATCTACCAGTCCAATTTACGCGCAAAGTTATTACAGAAAAAATGTGAAAACTTGTTGAAAACACGTTTTTAATGATCGTTATTGCTCAGTTCGAGAAAAATTATGGTACAACTGTCCATAAGCTTTAGTTAAATTTTTATGCCGCGAGGCGGCGTGAGCAGTGGACAAGTTCCAATATATGGACATGTAGACGGCTTCCTAGACGTCTCACTAGACGTCTTGTCGGACGTGTAGAGAATTGGAACGCACCCCTAATGACAATCGGAATGGCTTGTCTTCGGCTGGGCTCGCTAGACACTCTCCTTCGGGGAAGCGACTGGTGTGCACTTTACGAATGCGGGCTCACTGCTCTGATCGAAGTGAAGGAAACGCAGTGGGGCTTTGAAGCACACTGGGCTTGCCCTCCGCATATTTTTTCATCTACAAGAGCAGGTAATTTGCTTCAAGGAGGGTCGTGGAGACAGCAAAGCAGTGGGCGCCCGGAAACGCGTTTCGCTCTGAAGGCGGCGTTTCGGAGGCGGTCCGCTGAGGACAATTTTCGCACGCTCGTGCAGTGCGTGGTATTCAGACAGACCGGATGAAAGTACCCACGGCGTCTTGGAAGCGCCGTTGTCGTGCGTGCGTTAGAGATAATTGGCAAAGGCGATGTTTTAAGCGCATTTATTCGAGCGCAGCAATATTCGAGAAGCAAAGCGCGCAGTTCCTAGAAAAAGTATGCGGGTGGTCATCCTTTTTCATGGCGTCTGGGGAATGGCCTTAGATTTTATTCTATTGCGGTTTATTTCCGTTTGGTTTGGATTGGTTTAATATGGTTTAATTTAGGTTAGGTGAAGACAGGTCCCCCGGGAGCACTTCGCGCTTCAATAACGGCTCCCCGACACAAACACGTAAAAAGACGCGAAGTTCAAAAGCGCAGCAGTTCAGGTGAAGGAAATAACGGCGTGATTGAAATGTTCCGTTCACTAGTGCGGAAGAGAAGGAACGGCTCTTAAGACGGCCTGGGGCGTGCACGCGAGCGTATTACGTGCAGTTTGAAAACCGGTTGATTGCGCTGTTTTTCCAATTCGTAAAACATGTACCAACCAGCCCGTATTTGCCCTCTTCTGGATAACATATGCAACAGTGAACTCTCTGTGTGCATGAATTGTTGGAAACTCACATAGAGCGAAACTTTATTGAAAACATTTTATCATGTGACCGGCTTCTGCAAGCGGAATGAATATTTTTCGTCTTTTTCTGAGAATCAGGGAGGGAAGATTAATACATACTCGTGTTTTTTTTTCCGATTAGTGCAGGAATTGTCGCATCTTATATTGCCGATGGACTAATATGTTAGTGGCAGCGTGCGTGTTAGACTACAAAACGTGCAAACCTCACAAGTTTTTAGTCCTCCCTTATAAAAATGGTCCATAGACTGCCCGTAGACTTTTACACCCTATTGCCTTCCTATAGATACTGACTTTTGTCTATTCATAGTCTATAGACTGTCTACTGACAAAAGTCTGCTAAATGTGTATGACCATAAATCTATAGATTGTATATAGACTGTCTATACGGTTTGTATTGCCAATTGACTAGTTTATAGGAGTAGTCTATAGAAAGTCTACAGAAACCTATAGAGGTCTATAGAAAGCCTACGGTTCTCTTTACAAACTTTATAGACAAGAGCCTATTGACAGTCTATAGACTGCCTAAAGGAAATTTTGCAAGGGCTCCTTCGATTGAAACGTAGCGCGATGCACTGCACTGCGCCAAATTGCCCCAGTTTTTCTCCCCTTGAACTGACTAAGGTGCATGACTGGCGGGTTCCAGAATCAGGTAGCGTCACTTGACGTTGCTTTCTAGGCTCGATATAGCGTTCGAAAATGCCAGGTGCAAGCCAGTGTTCGCGTTCTAACCACTTGCGCGTTCTAAACAAGTATGGCGCCATCTGCGCCGCTCTTTACAGGGCGAAATCTATATGCAACAGCAACAAGAAGGGAATTCTCGAGTTAGGCAACGCATTGATGGCAAAGTTTAAAGAATAAAACTATACTTTTACGTTTTGCCCGAGAAGAGGTGAATTCACATCCATTTTCAAAGGCAAACAAAGTGCCCTTTTCACGAAAAAATAAATGCCCTCCGCGGAGGTAAATTTTGGAAGACAAACTGTTAATTCGTGAAAGTCGTTCCATCTTGCAGGTTACCGCAAAAGTAATTTGCTTCGAAGGCCTGTTTTGTTTCAGCTTTGGGTCGGGACACTGGTGTACGTATTCTGGCATATGCAGTGGTGGAGCATTCGCGCTGTCCCAGCTGACACATCGCATCGCTAGCCCCCCCACCCCCTTTCCCTCGGCTATTCTCCTCTACTCCACAGTCAAGAATGAAGAAAAATAAGAAAAAGATCAGGTTATATGAACTAGTAAAATAATGAACAAGGAGTTTAGTTTTGTTGAAGCAAAAAGAAAAGTTGAAGGAAGAATGGGAGGAGGTGGGGGGGGGGGGGGTAGTGGATGTTTAGAACCACAGCTGCTTCTCGAGAAGAGAAAGCCTTACTAGGGAAGCTGTATCGGTGATGGCTTCCAACGGCAAGCTCCTGGGCAGCATCGAGCGGCTAGACGGTCTGCACTGGGAAGCGCAGTGGCAAGCGTCACGGAAGTGCTTGGGGAGGAGCACGAAGCCAAACTTCTCGCTGGTGTTAACGTGAACCAGAGTGGGGCGAGTCGCTGTTCCATTCTTTTTTTTTTTCGTACGCTACGCAATCAATGCAGGAAGCCGCTGATGGTTAGAGAAAAGACCGTGACTTCTTCCCTTTCCATCACCTCGGCAATTCTCGCTCTTTCCTAAGCGCTCGTCTCACGCACTCCTTAGCTACTGCAACGATCGACGCCTCACCACAAGGCCGACTAGTTTTGCACGCCTTTGCCGAGTAATATAGGCGGCATAGAATGTTTCCAAATTGACATCGGCCTGGTATAGAGGTTCTCCACGCTCTAAACACGAATACGCCTGCATGGGAGTGAAAAGGAGTAAGCTGTCTCCTAGCACACTCCCTTTCACAGAAGGAACTGCGTTAAAGACAGCTTACGCCCTTTTTACTCCTTTCTGTTTAGAGTGCATGTAGCCCCTGGATGCGATTGCCTTGTTGGGTGGTCCTTTTGCTAGGAGCGGCCTCTGCGGGCTTTTATTTTATACGAATTAGGTGACCTTAGACTATAGGAAAGGCGATTCGTTAGGTTTTGGCACGGTTGTCTAGATGCACGTTACTATTTGGTTTCTCGTAAGCTAGATTGACGAAGTATTTCAATACTTGGAACGTAACTCTGACAGCGGCTTTTCTGCGTTCTGTGTTCATGTCGAAGATTTTTGACAACTTGCTGCTTTATGAAAAGCCGCATAGATGCGTATATGAGCGTGCGGACTGCTATTTCTCATTAGTCTTTCAGAATGAAGCAGGTGCCACGGTCAACGGCTTCTTAGAATCACTTTTAATTTAATTCAACTCCCGAGAAATAAAAGCGGACCAGTATCATTAAAGGCAAAGAGTGGCCGCGGGTATACTTCACGTCGCACGTAATTTGAAGCAGTGTGGAACCTGCAGCTCCCTCGTCCAATCAGGGCTGCAGGAACAAAGCAAAACCCCTCAGATATCTGACGTGTAGAACTATTTTCGAACAGTTTATACAGAAATTGAATAGGTCGTTGGGAATGGTGTTTTTTAAGCAGGGCGAGCGTTTCAATCATGGCTAAATTAACAGAGAAAGTCCATGGGGAATGGTGTTTTTCTAATAGAGCGAGCGTTTCAATTATTGCCTAAATGATCAGAGCAAGCCCGCATGGACACAGCTCTGCGGAGGTCTGCTGCGAAGTGGCACGCCGCCACAAGTAAACATGGCGTCCACCAAGCCGGTCGCGCTTCTTGCGCGCCGCTCGTCGAAAGTGCACCATTTCCCCAAGCAAGCGAAGCAGTTAGCCTTGAAAGTCCTCGAATCGCTTCCTATCAAATCATTTCCCATCGAAGAAAGAAAAAGCTTAAGAGACACCAAGCTCCACTTGCTGCAGATGTAGAGCAGCTGGCTACTGGTATTTCTTTCTCCCCATAGATGGAGCCACCAGTCAGCACATGCGGGCACGGAGGGGCACATTTGCGAAACGCACGCCATCCTGACTGGCTCAGGCCGCTGTAGCATGTACAGTGCTACAAACTACTAAAGTAGTTTTCGGTCTCGTGACAAGTATTGATGCTCTCAAGATTTTCAGGCACGAGCAAGATTATTTTCTAGTCTTCGACAAAATAAGCTTGTTTCGGACCTCATTTTACCCTTTAAAATTTTTGGCTCTTGATTTCTGGTTTTCACTCTGATATACGAGGCCTCAGACAACAAACGCCTCTGTCCCTGTACAACAGGACTCACATTCAGTACAAAGTTTAGTTTATGGGGGTTTAACGTCCCAAAACGACTCAGGCCATGATAGACGCCGTAGTGAAGGGCTCCGGAAATTTCGAACAACCTGTTGTGATTATTTAACGTGCACTGACATCGCGCAGTACACGGGCCTCTAGAATTTCGCCTCCACCGAAATTCGACCTCCGCGGCCGGCATCGAACCCGCGTCTTTCGGGTCAGCAGCCGAGCGCCATAACCACTGAGCCACCGCGACGTCACGCTCTGTACAGAACGTGTGTGATTATTCCTCCTTCACTCTTAGTCTTAAACTTTCACCATAGTATTAGGCATCTTAGTTTCAAGCAGGTACCCCAGTTTGATGCTCTTGTTTGTTGCTGGAAATGTTTGAAGGGACTGAGAAAACAATTCAATTCTGTTCCTTGAGCGAAACTGGGGATGGGAAACTGATAGTGCTGCCGTACATCCAGAAAGTTCCGCGTAGTTTGAAGGAGAATGCAGAGTGGCCCAATGTTAAAGTAATATTTACCGCGCCGTAAAATTAGGAAACCTGAGCAGATCAAATGATTAATTCCACTTGTACGAAAAATCGGAAGAATCCACGTGTCACTTGCTTTCGGAGAAGTCATCGGTCGCATTGTCATGCGCTGACAAGTACGCTGAACTGACAGTCAGACTTCGGAATGACGGATTAACAGAACTTGGTCCAAGCGCTAACAGGCACACAAAGGTTACTTTTCTTTCCACTGGCGTGATTGCAGCTGCGTTTCGCCTCTTGCTCCGTACAGAATTGCCGGCAGTAGTGAGCACAGAAGAACCACGAGGGAAATTATAGAGGCTGGACTGATTAGATACGCTGGCAAGAAGGTCTGCGATTGTTATTTCCTGTAACCCTGCCAGAATGTGGGATAGAATTTTCGGCTGTGGCGTGAGTTCAATCCCAAGGGCTGCTGCTTTCTGCTTCCCTGGTTTCAGATATAAGTGTGCGCTCAACAGAGCAAACCGAAGGAAGCACAGAAACGACGGGACATGTACTCGCCTGTCCCTTCATTTCTGTCCCTTTTCCATCGTCGTCTATTAGCGCACACTTAGTTGAAAAAAAAAACATGACCAAACTATGACCCGTGAAAAAGTTCTACTTCCTTAGTTTGCTCTGGGTTGTAAGCAAATCACTGTGGTGTCCTTTTTGTTCCTTGCGTCCATGTCTTGTCAACGTCGCAAACTGTCTTCACTTTAGGCCAGTGTTAGTTCGGTTAGTGTTAGGGAAGGCAAGCGTAGTAGGGGGCTGCAGAAAGTTAGTTGGGCGGATGAGACTAAGGGGTTTCTAGGGATAAGGAGGCCCCAGCTGGCAAATAACAGGGTTAATTGGAGAGACATGGGAAAGGCCCTTGCCCTGCAGTGGGCGAAGTCAGGCTGATGATGAGTTTTCTGATATTTTTGCGAAACTTAGTTATATTTGTTTGTCCACGTTCGTTGCTTATCGCCGCCTAAGTGCGCCCTTATTGCGCACGCAGTTGTTTGTTTGCTGCGCGAAACTCGTACAGAGCTCTCTGGAGCAGTCGTGATTCATGTGGAGCTGTTTCTACAGCGTTGGAGATTTTTATCAGTGTTTTAGGCGCCTTATACCTGCAATGTTCGCTGTCATCTTTAAATTGAGCGCGGCCAAGGACCACTGTAAAATTCTTATTCCGGCGACCATCGAGTGCTCTCGCTGCTCTCTGCTTCTCCAAGCTGTTTTCCGTTTCCGGTACAAGTTTTTCCAATAACTAGTCCGAATTAATCGCCAGCAAGATTGTTTGCCGTCTAAGACCACACCTGTTGTCGAAGCCACGCACCAATATGTGGGTTGGATTTATTTCAGCATGATACATGTACTGTGTTCTAAAAGCACATTTTGTCACCAGGGCGGAGCTTGAATGTGTCTCCTTCAATTTTGACCTAGCGCGGCCTGCTCAAGACTGATCAAACTTTACGGTTAAGCTTATTAAAGAAAGCTTAATCTTCAGCCTTATTCGCGAACAATCCGCGCTGCATGCAAGGCAAATGATCGGAAATACAACCGCGATTCAAACTTTGGTTGAGAGGCCAGTAAGAAAAGGAAGACTGGATGGAATGTAGTGACCCTTTCATGCGCTCAGACCTTTCTGCTTTGACGGTCCTGCTCCAATAACGGGGGGGTTCTGCAATGCATAGTTACCTAGATCAGTATGAACATGTTATAGGCTTCCTTCTTTCATACCCCTCAACCTTGACTGCGGTGACGTTTGGGGCACGTTTTTGTGCCATGTTTTATGGCAGCAGGCTAGGTATCATAAAATCCAAGTTCTTAATGCTAAGTCAAACTTTCATGTCTACGCAGCGTGTGCACTTAATACCTCTAGACGAGAACTAAGTTCTGTGGCGCTGGTTGATTTATACTACCCACGTGCCTCGAGACGTAAGAATATGAATACTGCTTCTGTACGTGATTTTATCACCACTCGCTTGTCATGCTGTCTCGAGGTAAAAAGAACCCTGCCTTTCGAACAATATACTCTTACAGTTAATATCATCATCGCAGTAATTTTTACGGGGAGGCACAACTGATTAGTGAAAACACATTTGCAGGTTTTACTATGAGAGAACAAATTGTTCCACACACTCAAGACAACGACATTTTGCGGGCTGCTCGTGCAGAGGAAATTGTTATCACATTAGTAGACATTATTCTGCCTGGCCTTTCCTCATGTAGGAGTCTTTCTCTTTCGTTCCTTGTCATTAGCGCGACAGAAAATGGCGATGCAAGGGGAGCTATAGCCAGCTTCAGAACATGTTCCTTAGCTTCTTGAGCTTCTTTAGCGGCGCTGTCACATACATAGGCGTGCGCAAGTCCCTCCTTAGTGGGCAGGGTGGAGCTCATGGTAGCGCCGTTTATGTCTTCAGGGTAGCAGGGAGCAATATGGTACAAAATCTGCTCCTCATTCCGCATGTTTATTAGAGGGCAACTGCCCCCCCCCCCCCCCCCCTTCCGTTTTTGCGCACGTCTATGACCACATACACTGTTTAAATGGCCCCTTTAAATTGCGATGCGCCGGTTGTGCCGTTGGCGGTGCAGGTAGGCTACTTTCACTCTTATTTATTTTCCTAATCTAACGAATGCAGATGATGATTACGATGACAGTATCGGCCTGCTACGAGCTCTTTGTCAGCTCTAGTCAATCGATTGCTGAAAAGAAACCTCTTTTGGCCCGTGATCACCACTCCTACCACGGGGCACCTGTTGGCATAGAGCATGTTTTGTCCGCTAATGCCTTGAAGTGCAGTCAGCCATGGTCTATGGCGAGTGAGGCATATCTTCCTTTTTTTTTTTAGTTCAGCAGGCTATCAATTTCTTCCTCGTAGGTTGTTGGTTTCGTTTGTTGAGGGAGAAAGTAGATTAAAAGTTCACGGTCCAACATGCGCATAGCTATAGAGCTGACCCCAGTCTCTATGGACCCTGCATTCGCAAAGCTCCATCGCTCTGCAAAATGAGAACAACTATGGTTCTCGCACTCCAGAACTTTCCAGTGCCAAAAGCACTCTAGCACGAGAGTCCTATAACACGGCCCGGAAACAGCCCAACCCGTTCTCGTTTAGGGGCGCATGCTTTCCACAAAGGGCATGCCTATAACCCGTGTCGTTAGGTCGACTTCGAGCCTCTCAGTCGTAAACATGTCTTGCGGAAGAGATTGACCGTGGCGAATGTCCCAGAAAACTCTTCCGGGATCTGTTTACGATTTTGGTTCACAGAAATAGGAGGCGACGAAACCTCCTTTACAAAGGCTCAGCGTGGAGAGAGCTTTATATTTATTTTGTTCCTCACACTTGCCGCCGTGTTCAGTTGACTATATCGCTCGTTGGCTGAGCACAAGTTCGAGGGTTCAGTCTTGAATGTCGCGACTTCATTCTGGTGAAGGCAATATACGAAAGCACCTGTATATTGACATGGCCAGGATAAACCCATATCGTATGCATGCCTCTCATAAATCAGGCTAGTGTCAGCTCAATATGACTGCTGCAGAAAATGGCCGATCCGTCGTACAGGTCAAGTCTCCTAACTTTGGGAGCTAAAAGGTTAAAAGATTAGGTGCGGGAAACATTTGTGCAGTCTCTGTGGTAGCAACTGTTGTACTTGAAATGGTGCGAAGGCGGCCGTTTGGGAAAGGCTTTTCACTCTGCCACTAATTTCTTCATTGTCTCTTTTTTTCTGCGCCTGCAGCTGTATT